>NC_083469.1:22927792-22985292 GCF_030014155.1 Tachysurus vachellii
ACAGTTCTCTCAGCACAACGTCTCAGTTTAGTGTACAGGAGTTCCATACTCCGGGATATTAGTTTATTTAGAGTCGGAGGGGCTGTCAGGCATGACCGAAAGTGAGTAACTTTAGTAACTTGTGGATCAGCGCTGACTCAAGACGCGAAATGTTTAAAACGAATCAGTCCGATTTGGTGAACTGGTTCATCCAGTTCACTAAAAAGAACCGGTTCAAAAGAACGATTCGTTCACGAACTGGCCATCACTATTAGAAATGTTTCAAATCCACAAATGCGTGCAGTGATTCACAATTGCACAGAACGCGATTCACAAATGAGCAGGAAGCCATTCACAAATAAATACAATTAAATATATATTTATAAATATTTTTTTATTTGCAAATCCCATTTTATTTATTTGTGAATTTCATTTATTTTTGTGAAATTTGTAACATATATTTACGGTTTGCTTATTGTGCATTTGTTGATTTAAAAAATATTTGTGAAACTCTTTATATTTATTTGTGGATCCTAGTATATTTATTCAGAATAACGAAACAATTCTGACCCCATAAACCTGGGCCTTGACTGATTCGGTATGGAATTTGTAACATATATTTACGGTTTGCTTATTGTGCATTTGTTGATTTAAAAAATATTTGTGAAACTCTTTATATTTATTTGTGGATCCTAGTATATTTATTCAGAATAACGAAACAATTTTGACCCCATAAACCTGGGCCTTGACCGATTCGGTATGGAATTCACACTGATGACTCACATTTTATACCGAATGCCCTTCCTGACTTATCCCGGGCTTGGGACCGGTACAGAAGTCACTGGCTTGCAACCCCTTTTACATTTACAATTTTAAAATGACAATTTTCATGTGTCATACATGTAATAATTTAGTGACTATTTAATGGCCGCTAATAAGATAACAGATTATCTTATAATTTTATTAAGTACAGTATTAAGCTGACTCATTGTTTCCCATCAACCAATGTATCTGCAAATTATATTTACTATGTCTAATATTTTACATTTCATCACATGTATTTTTGTATTATATTGTGGTGTCAGTGAGAATGCAACAGCAGTAGGTTTGCCACACAGCTAAATATATCGGGAATTTAAATGAATGGGAAACTTGCACTGGATGGCACATATCATGTCATGACAACATCTTAGAACAATTCACATGCATTTAGTGATGCCAATCAGCCAAACTGGACTTGGGGACTGGGGTTCATGGCCCAGCACAGCCAAGCTGCCATTGCTGGGCCCTTGAGCAAGGCCCTCAACCCTCCCTGCTCCAGGGGCGCTGTATCATAGGTGCCCCTGCACTCTGACCCCAACCACCTCAGTAGGGGTATGTGAAGAAAAGAATTCCACTGTGCTGTAATGTATATGTGGTGATAAAAAAGGCTTCTATGCCCTATTCTAAATCTCACAGAGTTTGTCACATGCTGTCAAGCAAACTCGTGCATTCCTTTATGCCTTTTTCAGACATGACTTAATTCTCAAAAGGAATTAATTGCCTCCTTTACTGAAGCTTCAGTGTCCTCATTACAGCAATACTGATCTTATCTACTGATTTAGCTGTGCAAATGTTTTTGTTTGGGGAGAGATATTAATACTTTCAATACTTTTTTTGCAGTTTTTACTTTAGCTATTATGCAATTTCTTGAGATTTTATTCCTGAGGAAATTATTTAATTCTATTTCTGTAGAATCACTTAAGAAGAAGTAGGGAAAAAACCTTGCTTATATGCATACATTTAATGCAATAGAGTGAAAACAGAAAATATTTTCTGGAGACATTGTATGCTTGTATAACTGGGAGGAAAATGTGTTGTCCTCATGAGAACAGTGCTAGTATAAGGGCAAAGACCTAGTTAATGGTGCTACATGTAATGGAGCGATCTTTCCTTTTGTGTATATATTTCTAGTTTAACATAGTTGAAAATTGTAATAGCTCCATTTTAAAGCTGTCTCACCTGTCTTATTGACGAGGTTACCGCTACAGTAACTATAATAGCATCTTACGCAAGTTAAATGAGCTTATGTCTCAAACATATGCAATGGATAGCTTTTCACTTAGAGCCTGACAAAGCATACAAACATACTGATGAGGTAACTGATATAAAAATTGGCACTAAAAGAACAATCAGATCAGGTTTGTAACCTGACAAGGGTCACACTAATAAATTTTACTCTAGTCATTTTAAGTTACTAGACCCAAATGAAGGCAAAAACCTTTGTAAATAAAAGTAATTTAAAGCACTTAAAAAGGGGCAGACAAATACTGGATAATAAAATTATAGATACAGTAGATAAGATTGGACAACCCCTGAACAAGGTGCAGATTGTCAAAAAATCTATAGTTACATCATACATTACATGCATTGGCATTACTTAGCTGTATTTTTGTATTTTATCCTCTAACACTGCTCAAATGGTACCACCATCTCTCAGGTTACAAGGAAGGGATGCATCATGACTAGATGGTGGAATAAACTTCCCCTAAATATCTGAAAAGCTGAGTTATTGGCTGTCTTGAAAATTATATCTCTTCATGGAGTACATAAGATAATGTCAAAATTGTAATAAAAAAGGATCGGTAAAGGATTTGACACTGAATAACCATAAAATGAATTTATACCACAGTGCTGTTGAATTCTTGATTCTGATTGGTCTCTATTGTCAGTGCTTTGCAACGTTTTCTGCCAGTTTCTGTGTGTAAAGTGTTTATCACATTAAGAGTATGGTAAAAAATAGAAAGACTGATGACAGAGTGACTGTTTATAGCTGTTACAACACACATGATTACAGGAACTAATATGTCTTGTGATGTTTCAAATACAACTATAAACAGATGAAAAGTATTATGTCATTTATCCATTCATTTTCGAATGTTTTCCTAAACAGAGTCACATGCAGCCTGGAGCCTATCCGAGAGGGCACAAGCTGGGCGACACTCTGGATGGGGTGTCAATCGACACACAGGATGCAATCATACACACACTCACACACCCATGCAGCATAAAACAGACAGCAGGTGTACTTACATGCATCCAGTTTTGGCACTTTCCCAGTTCACAGATCTTACACTATAGAAGAATTTAAGAAATTAACGTGGCCATAAACAATGCTATATGGCAGATAATTTTTTTTATCCGTATCAACATATCAGTCTTTGTGTTCACATGCCATATATTCTTCTCTTTTTTCCCCACATTTTGTCCACAATATTGTATTTTACCTTGTACAGCCTCCCACTTTATTGTACAATAGACTACATTTATTTCTGTATTATTATTATTCTATTTTTGTAACTTATTTTATTTTTATCTCAATTTTGTTTTGTACAAGTAAAGTTGTAAAAACCTATTCCATGTGCTGTTTATGACTGTGTATGTGACAAATATTTTCTTAATAGTTTCTTTCCAGAAGCCATCAGGCTTCTCAACAAACAGAGCTGAATTATACCAAACATACAAACTCCCACCCAACTGTATGAACTACACAGGACTGTACAAATCAATCACTCACTCAATTGCTGTTTTGCACACCGCATTTCAATACCTTATTTAACTGCTACTACAACATATGTTTTTAAATGTTTACAATTGTTTTTTTCTTGTAGGTTTTTGTATTGCCTGTTTGCACTGTCCTTGTCTCGCACTGTTGCACTCGGTTGCACAGGATGTGACTTGGACTTAAGTCCTTAGCTCTGTGTTGTTTTTTGTACCTTAATGTCATTTTATGTAGCACCATGTAGCACCAACGTTGAATTTGAGAATCTAAGGGCCTTTTTACACCTGGTCACTATGTGACAGTGTGATAGTTTGACACATTGCATGTTTTTACTCATGCTTATTTCAGTAGCTGGTTTACAACTGTGATGTCAATTATTAATATTACAACAGTAAGTAACAGATATGTTGTTTAGTTTGCTGCATAGAATGCTGTATATGTTGTTTACTATCAGCAATGAACAGACTGGTGTATTATTGATGAATACTGGCTAATAAAGCATACTAATTCAGTTGTATGTGTTCTCGTACCAGCACTGGCACCTGATGTAACCAATTACAAAACTAAATTCAAATATCAACACAGTTAAATGCTTTAAAGGCCTGTTGCTGACATGTCAACCTTGTCAATATTTTGCCCTCTGCTAATCTCAGAGAGGAATTACAGCCATCAAAACTTGTAGATTAACTTCCTATTATGTTCCTATTTGTTTTGAAGTTGACATTAACTTAAACGCACAAAGAAAAACAACTGAATGTTCATGCAGGTTATGGGGTGGATAAGAAAACTTTCAACTTCAGCACTTCAATGTAAATTTAAACTCTAATCTAAAAACACGTGCCATTTGTTGTAAATCTTTTTGGATTATCATAACACTGCAGTCTCACCAGAAGCAAGATGACTGAGGAATCAGGAGAATAAGAAAGTTTATTGCACTCAAAGCAATAACAAATAAAAACATCACAAATGAACAAATGGCCATTTACGTATATATCATTATACTCATTAAATTGATCTCAAATGATTAAATCATGTATCTTTCATCACTAATCATGGAAAACTTTATTCCACACTTTCTATTTATAGGTAACCTGACAATGCAAAAGACAATATTAAAACAGAGCTGGCTATTTTCAACAATTATATTTTAGATGAGATTAAATAAAAGCAATGGGGTCTCGTTGATGGATATATATATGAGGAGAAAGCTTCAGTGTTTGGAAACAATGCAGCAAAAGCCCTAGCACCCTGAGCTGGGAGGATGGAACACGCAATATACCAGCAAAAAAGTAATACATTATATGGGGAAGGCGTGTTAACCTGAGGAAAGACAAAGATAAAAGAAGGAACAAGTTGAGAAGGGCTTAAATTAAACAGTTGGATTGTGAAATACAAGTGACAGTACGGTAAAAGCATTTTAGTGTCCCTGCTGGAGATTATTTCAAATACGAGAGAGAACAACATTGCATAAATCAATCTTGGAAAGCCTTGACCAAAAACCGAAACCAAATTTCTGCAAAGAGACACTGTTATTTCACAGGTATTACCCAGATTATCATGATCAAACACCTTCAATAAAGTGACACTACAAAGTTCCGCAGAGAAACATTTAATTGACATGTATTTTCTGAATCATTACGATTAAAAACCTTCAATAAACTGTTGACACATGCTTAAAATTGTACATTGTATATTAAATCTAAACACTGCAAGTTTAAAATTTTTTTATAAATTTCACTGTGAAATATCCTAAACTAAAAAACAACCTGAAGAAACACAAAAAAAATTCTTCTAATGTTTCAATTAAATTTGGGTTGAAAATTTTATTCATATTTAAGTACACAACACTATTGGTTCTAAAACACTTATTTTATTTTGCACTGCAAATGAAAAAAATCAACCAACTATCTACAAACAGTTCTTCAGAGTCCCCCAGAAAGAACAATTTATTTAAGAACTATTAATTATTCAGCATAATAAGTCAGTCTGTACCAGAAATGATTGTGCAGTGTAGCAGATAAAGAACAGTCCTCCTCCAAATTAACAGTAATCAGCTGGATCCTTGGTGCATCGGGGGAACTAACTAACTAACTAACTAACTAACTAACTAACTAACTAACTAAATAAATAACACAAATATTTACTGAAAAGTCATTAAGAAGTTCATACTAACTAGTGATGGGCTTGTCTTTCTGTATTATTAGAATAATCCTCATCGCCACATTCACTTTTTAAAGAAATAGATTAAAATCCCAGTGTAGAAGTGACACTCACTTCACTAAGAAAAACATGAAGGCAAGATGAAAGTTTGACAAAGGCCACAGAGACAAAGGCCAAGCCTTCTGGAATAATGTCCTTTGGACAGATGAGTTCAAAACTAAATTATGTGGAGGCCATAACAGAGGGCATGCTTGCAGCATACCAAATAGAGCATTTCAGCAAAATAACCTCATACCAACTGTGAAACATGGAGGTGGATGTGTTATGGTTTGGAGATGCTTTGCATCATAGAATCCACTATGAATTCTACATGTGTCAGAAGGTGCTTGAGGAACATGTGACACCATCTGTGAACATTTTGAAGCTGAAGTGGAACTGGACTTTGCAACATGATATGTAAATCCACAAGATCACAGATCACATTTTATGCCAAATTACTGCAGTACCACTGTACACACACACACACACACACACACACACACACACATGTGTATATATATATATATATATATATATATATATATATATATATATATATATATATATATATATATATATTTATATATACACATACACACACAATTATTATTTGGCAGATGCCTTTATGTTTGGAGGTTTCTTGTTATTCAGCCAGATCACATCAGTCTGACATTTAGTGTTCATTATTGGTTTCACCACAGAAGCGTATGTTTTCTTAAAATTAAACAAAGGTGGTTGCTCAACTCTTTTTATTGCTTCAACATAGCTGATTTTTTCAGTACATTTTATTCTTTGGAATTCTTTTTCTTTATCCAGGTTGAACACTCTTTTGTTGAAGCTGGATGAATTGCTGAACAGTTGCTATATTTTTATGGTTTTGTACATCCTAGTTCATGTCCTTCTTCTGCACAGTTGCAGCAAATTTTCTTCCTTTTGCAGTAGGCAGAGCCATGGCCAAATTTCAGCAGTTGTAAAATCTTAATGGGCTTGAAATAAAAATATTTACTGGTACTCTCATATATCTAATCTTGATTTTTTCGACGGATAGGGTTTATTAAGTTATAACGTATGTACCTGGCTTAGTTACTTGTTATTCCTTTTTGAGTTATTCTGTTGACGATCATTACACCTTGTTGAGTTAATTCTGCTGTTATTTCATCCTCCTCTATATCATGTAGCTCTCTAGTACATATGAGTACTAGTCAGTATGACTCCTAGAGTCTAGTCAGTATGGCTTTTCTTGGAGCAATCTTCCAAGATTTGTCCAGACCTTAGTTTCTTTACATCTTTGAAATATTCCTGCTCTGCCTAGAATGCCTTTCTGTATGGCAAATGGGGATAGTTTTGATAGTTTTGGGGATAGTTTTGTCTTCACTATGGAGCCGTAAATGCATCCAGAATCCGAGTCATCTTCCATTGATAATTAAATAATCCGTTGTTTTGGGTTTCTTTGGTTTGCCATATTTGTGTTTTTAGGTTTCATTACTCCTGCTCCTCTCCTCTGAGCCCAACAAGGGGATGCACAGAGCCACGGTAATTTCCACCGAGGCAGTTCGAGTGCTGGTTCGGAGCCAGAGCATAATTTAGAAGCAGTTCTTTCTGTTTCGACCGCCAAAGCACCGGCTCTGAACCAGGAAAAGTGGTTCTTAAGTAGCACCAAAACGTTGCTGGTCTAGACTTAAGAACCACTTGCGTCAAGGGCTGTGGGCGGGGCTACTGTTAGCGTATTTGATAATGTACCTTAAATAAACTAATGTTTAATACATTTTTACTTTACCGCAATATGATACATTATCAGCACACATGATAGTAGGTAGATACATGCTAAGGCTTACTTTTTTCTATGTTAATGATAAAATAATGTTATGTACTTTCTCGATTACAACCTTCGTTTTTACAAATTACATGGAGCTGCACGTACACGTTGGGTTCGCCGCGTTTGGACGCTAATGTAGTAGTGATGGCCATTTCGTGAACGAATCGTTTTGAACCGGTTCTTTTTAGTGAACTGGATGAACCGGTTCACCAAATCGGACTGATTCGTTCTAAACAGTTCGCGTCTTGAGTCAGCGCTGATCCACAAGTTACTAAAGTTACTCACTTTCGGTCATGCCTGACAGTCCCTCCGACTCTAAATAAACTAATATCTCGGAGTATATGTGACTCTCTAAGACATGTTGTGCTGAGAGAACTGTGAGCTCGAGCTGTTGATACAGCGAATCATCAGTACAGAACTGAGAACTGTTTCTTTCGGACGTGTCCGAGAACCGATGAGCTGTTGATAATGTGCATGTTTGAATCACTGAACTGATACAGCGAATCATCAGTACACTGAACTGAGAACTGTTTCTTTCGGACGCGTCCGACATACTGAGAACCGATGAGCTGTTGTTACTGCACATGTGTAAATCACTGAACTGATACAGCAACAAATGTACATGGTTATGATTTAATGTCTTATCAACGTATGAGTGTTTAACTCAGTTGCATTAGTTTTGAAACAACTGATGGAGCGAAAGAAACATTTAAAAATTATGCTTTTTTTTGTAAGTTTTTGTAAGTTGATGAAGATTAGTTTATTAACTTTATATCTTTAAGACACGTAAAACACCCACGTTTGCACATAAATGCCTGTACTGGGTGTTTTAGTTGCAAAACTTAAATGTAAGAAACATATTCAACTAAAGTTATGATTACAAAGAACTTTTCAAATGTGTTAAATTGATTGTATTTATATCTGCCGGCAGCGGCGAGATGAAGTAATTTAAGTCATTATGTCAGGACGTAAAAGAACTGGTGAACTGGATTATTGAAGTGGTTCATTAAAACGAACTGTCCGAAAGAACCGGTTCGCGGAAAAAAGTTCGCAAAGGTTCGCAAAGCCATGAGCACTAACAAAATCCGCCAATGTTGATATGTTTGGATTTGCCGCTGCTGCGCTAACGTTGTTGGGACACGTTACACGTATACAGTGACGTCAGACTCGGCTCTGAGATGGCTCTATAGCCGGTGGAAAGGCAAACTGGTTCTTAGAAGGTTCACCAGTGGAACCAACTTTGAACCAGCACCAGTGCTAGCTCTGAACCAGCACTCGGTTCTTTTTGGTGGAAAAGGGGTACTTTAGATATGCAACAAGGATACAGGGGTGGTATACTTAAGCAGAGTGAATATAGTGCTCATCTTACTTAGTTGACCCTAAGCCAAGACCCCTAAGGGTAAGTCTAGCCGATTGGTTGGAGTGGGCCTTTTCAAACTCCCGTCTATGTGAATTCACAGCCAAAGTATTGTGTTGGATCTAATGCAGCCAACCGACATGAGAGTGTCACATTAGAAACATTATGGCTGTCTATCTGCCAAAGAATGTTTTTCAAAGAAACAGACACTAAAATCAGAAGAGAAACACAGCATTAGCATTTTTTGGAGGACAAACACACACAATAAAAACAACAACAAAAGTAACTCAGATTGTGCATTGTTCTACAAGTAGTCTAGCATATACAAATTCAAGTAGAGAAGATGGATCCTGAGTGATGTAACAAATATTAACAACACTGTAATTCTGGGACTTTTTGAAAGTCTCTCATTTGTGCACAGACTAGAGCAAACGTGAAGCTTCTGGTCATCGAGATGCGTTATAAACACTAAGAACCTTGCATAAAACACAGCATTCCACCAATCAGGATTTTTAATTATTCACATGTACAATGCATCTAAAATCAGTTGGCTTTTACTTTGACAAAAAGATGATATTTTACATAGTTCTAGTTCCATTTAATCAGCATGTAGATATTTCAGCTAATATTGAGAACATTGAATATAGACTGCCCACAGGAAGACAGTAGGTGAATGGGTCTGGCCAGAGCCAGTAAACAAAAGTATTACATAGTGTGGATGATTTATTTTGTCAATATAAATATATAAGATGATTATGAAATACAGTATAATTCAATAAATCTGTTTCCAGTGTTTTTAACCAGATAATACTTGCCTTCCCTCTACATTTCAGTGATAGCCTTTGCTTTTAACAGATCTAAATATAAACAATCAATATTCTGCTGATGATAATCTAATTAAAGAACATCTACAATAAACTCATGAACTCTATACAGGAAGATGGACAAGTGACAAAAACAGATACACTTTTTTCTCCACATAGCACTTGAGCTTTGTGACTGAATTCTTTTTAGTCCATAGATCTAAGAGCCCCAACTCATCACAGATAAAAAGCATGCATGACAAACAAAACAAGCATGTAATGAAAATGTGTACACAAGACAGAATTGACATTTTGTTTAAACAAGAGAAAAGACATCACTTTATATTAACTGTAGCAAAATGTAAGCCCAGGCTGATATTATGCTCAGTAGTTGAACCTTATGTTATTACTCTAAAATACTGTTTACAATACTGGTCACGTTTCTGAGTTCTGGAAGTGCATGTGAATACTGCAACAGAAATTAACCAACCAAGCACACACTGTTATTACTGTTGTTTTGATTGCCATAAGAATAAAATGTAATCTGTTGGAAGGAGGAGGGCAACGGCTCTTGTTGCAGTTTAATGGTTTGGAAGCCCTGTTTTTCAGATAGGATGCAGTATTACATCCACCAAGAGTCAGAGGTGCATCATAAGAAAGGCTTATAATACAGTTCAAAGCCTCTGTTTTATCAAGTTTGCCACTGTATGTTTCGGACAAGTGAATGATCCACATCTGTCCTTCACAAAATTGCAGCCACAAGCCATTCAAATTTTAGCACATGAATGATGCCATAACGCCATTTTCCTCCAATTTTGCAACAACTGCCTGATTGGTAAACTATTATAAACTAATGTTTATTGAAAGTGACAACAGAATGATAAAAAGCCACTTGGAAAATTTCAGAGAGAAACAGGCCCTTTTTACAAGGAAAATAGCATTCAGATCAGAAGACAATACTTGTCAGTGGGGGACAAAAAGCAGTTGAAAAGAAACATGATAAATAAATAAAAAGTTTTGTGCTGTAGAAAGTAGTTTCTAGCTGAAAAAATAATCCAGAAATTCAAGCACGGTTAATTGGACTGGTCTGCAGAATATATAATGGCTGATTTTATGATAATCCTAGACCCCTTATCTCTTTTTTTGAAACCATCATTTTCAAATTATAAATAATTATTTTGTATTATTTATAATTATGTTGATTAGAAGCACTAAGACTCTGTGACAACCATATGCTGGTAAAATCTTTACATTGCTCTCAATGTGGGCTGTAACTTTAGAGTCTGGTAAGTCAATAGAACTGAAACAATCATGTAAGAGTTCAAATTGTGAATAAATATAGTTACATAGAATGCCAAAACAGCAGATAATCAATTATCCAGTCACACAAGCCACCAATCTCCACAAAGCCCATGCACAGCATGGTTATGTTGGGTTTTGTGTGGAAGAGGTATCTCAGCGCAGCCAAGATGATGGAACCCACTGAGGCTCTGTGTCCAGTTTGTTGATGAGGCGCAGAAGTTCCTGATAAGCTTTGTCCTGGTCAGTGTTCACAACTGCGGCATCAAACAAGTGGCCATAGTTCTGCTCCATCTCCCTTGCTTTCTCAATTATGTCCCTCAGCTCTTCAGGCTTCACAGAGAGGAAGAAAAAAGAATTCAAACAAGATTATACTTAAATGTGCATATATGTATTTTCCATGTATAGCCATGTGCAGGCAATATAAATTTGCCACGATAAACCGTTTTGCCACTGTGATCATCTTTTGGCCATATTCAGTAAAGCTCTTAAAAATGTACTACAATGGATTATTATAATGTAATGTAATATCTTATAATGAAATACAACATTTATGTAGATCACAACATACCAGATAGTATCTCCCTGTCTAATGAAAGAAAAACCCACTGGTTACCTTTGGGTTCTTGTTATCTTTTGCCAAGAGGGCACGCAATCGTTCCTGGGAGGGTGGTGCAATGAAGATAATATAGGGCTTGAGGTCAGAGCTGCGCAGTACCTTCAAAGACTAATGAATAGAACAGTCAACAATCAATACTGAGATTAGAAGACAGTGAAGCCCTGATATCCATCATCCCAAATTTATCTATCTTTCTCACCTGGGTGTGCAGACACAGCAGGCAAATCTTGCTACTATTGATAAGCTGCCGCACAGAATCTGTGCTTGTGCCATAGAGGTTCTTCTCAAACTCTCCTGACTCAATGAACTTCCCTGCTGCAGCATCCATCTCAAAGGCCTGCTTTGACACAAAGTGGTAGTCACGTCCATTCACCTCACCATCTCTCCGGTTTCGTGTAGTGTCTGATAGTAAAACAGTCTCTTGCTTAGAATAATACGGAAGACAAACTGAGACAACACAAAAAAAATCCTTAATTAGCCAACAGCCAATACTTACGAGGAACAGCACCCCCAAATCGGTCAGGATCATTGGACAGCAGTCTCTGTCTGAGCTCATTCTGCCCACAGTTTGGAGGACCAATTAGAGCAATGGGGCGTTTGCGATTAGCTGGTTGGTGGTACAATGCCATCTCCTCATAGGTAAGAATCTCCTCATTGTCATAGTCTGAGAGACAGAATGATCATTAACTATGTAAATGACAGAACTGTGTACATGGACTCTTCATGTGTGGAAGTCTAATAATAAGACCCCAAGTGCTTTACAAAGCAAATTATTGCTTCTTTCTCTCTTACGCAAAAATGTAAACAAAGTATATTTAGTTCTAATCTGCTAATTTTGAAAAAACATTACTCAACAGTTTATTAACCCTTTAGTGCAATGGAAAATTTGTCTATGTTTGTTTAATGTAAATGAGCATGAGTGGATGAATAGGTCTATAAGTAATGTCCAGACTGGTAAGTAGTGTCCATTCCCTGCACAGATTTAAAATGAACCAATATGCGAATGTAAGTGTGAATATTTTTCACTTCTCCTAACAACATAAAAGTTCTATACCATGTATAAATAAAGTACAAAAGATTGATGCAATTAACTTTTGCAATTAATTATCTACACATTTCTAAATGTGGCAGCATCCCCCCAAGAGGGTTAAAGGTTCACCAATTACAGCCTCACAAAAGCTTGTGGTAAACACAGCTGATGGTATTGTTTTGGTGTTATTCATTCATTCATTCATTCATTCATTCATTTTCTACCGCTTATCCGAACTACCTCGGGTCACGGGGAGCCTGTGCCTGTCTCAGGCGTCATTGGGCATCAAGGCAGGATACACCATGGACGGAGTGCCAACCCATCGCAGGGCACACACACACACACACACTCTCTCATTCACTCACGCAATCACACACTAGGGACAATTTTCCAGAGATGCCAATCAACCTACCATGCATGTCTTTGGACCGGGGGAGGAAACCGGAGTACCCGGAGGAAAACCCCGAGGCACGGGGAGAACATGCAAACTCCACACACAAGGTGGAGGCGGAAATCGAACCCCGACCCTGGAGGTGTGAGGGGTGCTAACCACTAAGCCACCGTGCCCCCGTTTTGGTGTTTTTATTCCTCGTAATTCAAATACCTTATTCAAGAAAGACAATGCATATCTAACACCATTCTTCATTTTCATTTGTATAAAGCTACATAAAGGCATGTATTAAAATGCACAGCGTGCTTTTATAATCCCTTATTGATTCACAGCAATGAGAGCAAAAACAAATATTGACTCACCATCAGTCTTGTTTGCATTATACAGCAGTTTCTTCCTTTTCTTCTTGTTCTTCTTTGCACACCACAGTTTCCCTAATCATGATTGATTTAGCAAACAGTTCCATTATTCGGACAAATCAAAACAAATCTCTATATTTGAACTTACTATTATCTTTGACAAACCAGTAACTACAGTAACTATGATAAACCTGTGTGTGTGTTTGTGTGTGCGCATGTACAATAGTGCTTACCTGATTTTTCAGGCTCCTTATCTTCTTCAATTGTTTGTTTCATGGCTTCTCTTTGCTGCTGAAAGGTCTTACCTATTTAAAGGTATAAAAATTCAAATTGCAGCACATTTCGGTGAGTTTTGCAATTATAATCTCTTGTCTGTGGACAAATGTCTACAAAACTTTGCATTGCTGGATTTGGGGTTTTTCCTTACATTCTTAATGGCAGGTCCTCTTAAGGTCACTTTGGAGAGACCTGAAAATGGTAGTTCAGGAACACTCTAATCTTACACAGATCTATAGGATTAAGGACTGCTATTTGGCTGGGCCACTTAAGGACGTTCAGAGTCTCAGAGGCTTAAATCTGCAGCAGTACTTCAGCACTTTGGAGTTCAGTTCAAAGAATGAAATATTTATCAGTCTGCCCTGCACAATCTTTTTCTTCATACTCTCAGAGTCTGACATGCTTTTTTTTTTTAGGAATAGTTTCTGTCTACCTACTCTACCATAAAGACTTGGTTAAAGACCACTGTTGCCACTAGCATGCTCATTAGAGATCAAATCTACATACGTATTTCTTTAAAATATGTTTTTTTGCCAACGTCTATTATTAAAAGTGAAATAAAAATAAACAGGACTGAACTGAATAATGACTACAGAAACCTGTCAACATGCTGTACACTGGTCGCTAGACAGGCACCTAACTTTTGTAATCTCTTGGTCATTAGAATCAATACATAATCAGTATAAGTACTCTCGGTTACCTGGCACAAGCCCGGCTAGTGGCTGGTTTTCTTCATCTCCATCTCTGTAGGCCTGCCACCAATTGGGGTCATCCTGGCTGATTACGTGTAAAATGTCTCCCTTCTGAAAGCAGAGACCTAACTCCCGGCACGGTACATACGGATCATCAGAAGGGTCATAGTCAAAATGTGCTTTCACATGCACCTGGAGAGAGAAATGAAGGGAAAAATGAAATGAAAACAATATAAAAAACTTTCAATTCGCATTTATGTAGGTCAAGATCTAGTGTGTTAAACCCACCACAGTCTCTTTAATGGGAGGAGGTTTAATATGCAGGCTGGGAATCAGAATAAAGGTCAACGTGCCATGCATCTCTGCCTGAGGACACAAAATTAAAATGTTTAGAAATCATAGGCATATTTACTTCTTATATCATCTTTAGATAAATATATATCTTCAATGTGTTTTATAACTCAATTTGTATGTTCTAAATTTAATGCCAGGATCTTTCTCCTCTTACCAGGATATCAAACACTTCATTGACATCTTTGCCTCGGATATCTACTCCATTTATCTCCAATATCTCATCGCCTTCGTGAAGGAGTCCACTGCGCTCTGCTGCCCCTCCTTTCACAATCCGACTAATAATCACACTATCCATGTCATTTCTCACTGTGGCTCCCTACAGTCAACATGGTATTGTATCAAAACGGAGATCAAGACAAAAAAATTATTCAAAGTTCTTCAGAATATTGTCCTTACCAGTGGGATGTCCTTGGCCTTCTCTATACGTACAATCTTGACAGTCTCTCCTCCCCACTGTGTGAGGGTCTCACATGGGCTTTCAAGAGGGACCACAGGCTCTGGTTGCGTCTCCTGTTCAGCCACTCTGTCATGGGCCAGCATAAGTGCCTACAGAGTAAGAAAAAACTGAACATGCTCACATCTTGTTTCAGAAAGATGATTTCCATAAAAAGATGATTTCCATGACAATGCAATTGCAAGAAAGAGCACTTATGCACGTGTTCAAAACAGGGATTTATATCTGAGAGTGTATTTCCCCAGAGGAAGCAGTGGGGAAGGCACATGCAGGGTGCAAAATGACACTTACCAGCATGTGAGGGCTTTTGAGCAAAGTAATCAGATCAAGACTCTCTTTATGCGAGCTGTTGTGCAGCATGGCCTGGACCTAATAAAAGCAGAATGCAGTCTATGTTAAATACCACAAGTGGTAAACACCACAGATAAACAGAACTTAATTTGGAGGCAAGGTGAAATAAAATGTTCTTATAAAAGTAAATAAAACTATTCAGAAATGTTTACGTTTGCAGTCTCTGTTTAATATACCTGTACCTTCAAATACCCTTCCCACAGCAGGTCTAGCAAAACTGCAATACCTCATGTTTTTGCAACTTAATACTTGCCAAAACATTCTGCACAGGCACCAATTGAAGTGTTCTTCCAGAACAACTGGATGTTTCTTAATAAAGAGACATTTACAAATATTTGGGATTTTCTGATCTGACGAGGCTAGCTGAGAAAAAATGTAGCTGAATAAATGTCTCTGAAAACTCGTTAAACTCTCATTTCATTCATTAGTCATACTTTCCATAATCATTTCATTCATTGGTCATAATTACACGGAAATATGAAGGTAAACAAACCTTTGACAAGTGTGTGTAGAAACTGCTGAGAATGAAGAACACGAATGCTAACTATATAAATTAGTAGATAATTACAGTCATGTGAAAAAATGATTTAATATCAATTTTAACAGAGAGATTCAAGTAACAATTAAAACTAATTAAAAAAAAAAGCAATTTCTGGTGAGAAAAAAAATTAGAACATCCCCACATTACACACAGTGTATCACATCAGGTATACACATGACTAGAACATCACTACTCAGCATTTTGGAGGAGGCTTACACTATTTAAACCTCAGACATTTAGTTTTGTGTGCTCCTGACTGTTAACGATTGAAAGAGCTGTCTGAGGCCTTCAGCAAGAAAATTATAGCAGCTTATGAGTCTGATTAGGGATTTAAAAATATCACAAAAGAATTCAGCCAATCCACTCTCCAGAAAATAGTCTACAAGTGGAGAACATTCAAAACTACTGCCAACATGCCCAGGTCTAACCGTGCAAGCAAGTCCACCCTGAAAGCAGACCACAAAATGCAAAAAGTAGTCACTAAAATCCATAAAATGTCATCACAGGACCTACAGCAGGCTCCTGCTACTGTTGATGTGAAAATGCATGCCTATAAAATCAGAAAAAGACTACAAAAGTTTAACTTTCATGGGAGGTGTGCAAGGAGAAAACATTTGCTCTGTAAGAAAAACATGAAGGCCAGACTGAAGTTTGCCAGAGAGAACATAGACAAAGCTCAGAACCTCTGGAATAATGTTCTTTGGACAGATGAATTAAAGCTGAAGCAGAACTGGACCCTTTCAAAGAACTGGAATTACTTCAAAAATACCAGTAAATCCACCAAGGACTGGCTGAAAACTAAGCAATGGCGAATCCTGGAATGGCCAGTAATACAAAGTCCATATCTTAATCCCACTGAGATGCTGTAGGGTCAGCTGAAATAGGCTGTACAAGCAAGAAACCCCTCAAAAATCTCACAGCTGAAAAAAATCTGTGTTGAGGAGTGGGGCAAACCTCAGACTGATGTTAGAGACTTGGTAGATGGTCTCACTGAAGTCATTTCAGCCAAAGGAGGCAACATTAGCTATTTGGGGGTAGGGTGTCTGAACTTTTTCCACAGTTAGAATATGCATTTTTGTTAATATCTTTTGTTAAAAGATCTTTTGTTAAAACCTTTGAAAAAAGGTTAATTTTTGTTGTTCACCTGCAATTAAATCACATTCCTTTCCAGAGAAAAATAAAAACAAGTTTAGACATTGATGTGTGAACATTTCTTAATAAAGAACAGATTTTTTTTCACATGACTGTATATAAACTATTTGTTTAATGAATGTGTGTTACAGCAGGCTTAAATTTGTGGCTGCATGCTGAGCTGAGGTGCAAAACCTAGTGAGCTAGATCTTTAGAAAGTCTTAACCCTAACCCTAACCCTGAATACGCTCTGGTCCAGTTATAAGAAGTCTGTTTCCAGTACAATCTCAAGTTATTTTGTTCTTGTTTAAACGGAGTGGAACCCAACTTGGTCGTCTTCTGTTATTGTCCGTCCACCTCAAGGCTGAGGTTTCATCCAAGCTGAGATGCTTTTCTGATCACCACAGTTCTAAAGAATGACTACTGAAGTTACTGTATCCTTCCTGGCTGCTGAAAACCAATCTGGCCATTTTCGTGATTTTTTTTTTTCCAAAGAATTTTGCTCACTCAAAGTTTTTTGCTTTTCTCTCCATTCTGTAAACTCTATAGATGGTTGTGTGAAAATCCCAGATCAGCAGCTAATGAAATACTTAAACCAGCCCTACTTCCACCAACATCTGTGCTATTAATAAACTTATAGTGATCACAATTTTTCTTCATTCTGATGTTTGAAGTGAATATTAACTGAAGCTCTTCATAACAGATAATAGAAACAAATAACAGAGTTCATTTTGAATATCTTTAGGTATCACATTGTAATGACATTATTTTAGTATAACCTAATTTTTGAACCAGTATCACTATTTGTTGAAATGAAAGAATGAATATAATAATGATAGTAAATAATATAATAATATAGTATTCATAAAATAACAAATTAAATAGAATAAAATATGGTAATTAATTGATCTGACCTCATGCACAAGACTTTGTGCACTTTCTGTGAGGGGAAAGGGAGGACTTGGCCGGTTCATGTGTACTGCCACAGCATTGTGGATGTTGAAGGCCTTCTGGAAGTCAGGCTTCTGTACAAGCTGCAGCACCAGTTCCACATCCTCCTGACTCTGAGAATCACCCAGGCAGTGCTGTACCTGCTTCAGTGACATCAGCAACTCCTCAAGATCTGTCAAAACACACACACACGTACACGGGCATACATGGGGAAACACAGGGACAAATAAAATGATTTTAAGACTGCTCAGCTGGATGGGAATTCACTTCATTCAATAAATGCCTCTTAGTTATTCAACCATACATAACTTAATTGAGACTGGCTTTCTAAATGGCCTACACCGGATAAAAGCGTAATCGACAGGCTAAAACGAAAGAACTAATATAAGCATAAGTAAAATTTTTTATAGCACCACTTAAAATACTAATCACTATTAAGAATGCCACTTTTAACCTACTTTACCTGCAAATGTGTTTTCTGAATGAAGTCCCTGAGAGCGTGTCTAGGGACCTTACACAGGAGGAGGTGAAAGGGGAGTTTATTTGTATGCTTGGTGGGTGGCTAATGCTGTATGATAAAATTTTAAGACCTTCTGTAACTTAATGGAGTATTAAAAAAGTTTTCATCTACCAGAGTATGCAAAACAATATGCAAATTTAAGCAGAGAAAGAGCCAAAGAATGAAGATATAATACAAAAGAAATAGAAACAGAAAGTCTGTGAGACTTGTTAAACAATGGCACCAGTAAAGGCTGAGGCAGAATGACTCAGAGGAGTGTTTTTTAATTAAGCTCGTGCTTACAGGGGCCCCGGCTCCCTTTCTCAGGAATTTGCTATCATTGACACACAAACAGCCCCCAAACCTCCCCCAACAAGATTAATTTATCTTGGTTCCATCAGCACAGAATTAGTCTTAATCAGAAATGTGCATTTCTTTGCATGTGCATAAAAACACTCCTTGCCAGAGTTCAGATGCACAGCTAGCTGTAGATTATTTTATTCACTTTTCTGTATAGAGGAATACCCTTAATTACAGCTCAAAGCCTGTACTATGATCTCATATTCATTATTTAATTTCAACTCCAATATACTGTGGAAAACAGCTAAAATAACATGTGCTTTGACATTTTCCAAACATTTATTGTCCTGACTGTACACTCACCATCCACTTTATTAAGAACACCTGGAAATTCATGCAGTTATCTTAATCAGTTACTCATATAATGGATCTGCAGCAGCATGATGTATAAAAAATTATTATTTCAGATAATGGTCACTGTTCAACCATCAAAATGATGCATACTGTGAAGTGTGACTTCTGTAATTTTGATCACATTGATGTTGGTAACAGAACTGATAATTATTGCTCTTGCCTGACAGGAGAGCCTGATGTGGCCCTCGGCTGTTGTAAGCCATCTAAGTCAAAGTTTGATGTGCTGGGTTTGAGATGCTTTAGAGGATCACCATAGTTGTAGAGTTCTTATTTAAATTACTAAAGACTTCCTGTCAACCCGGACCAATCTGATCATCTCTCTAATTAACAAGGTGTTTCAGCCTTGAATTGAAGCTCTTGAATTGTATCTCTCATTAACGTTCCCATTAAAGTTGATGGTGTGTGTATAAATAGCCACAAACTGAGACATGTTAAAAGTACAGAAGCAGAGGTGGCTTGGCAGAGAACCAGGGCATGGCAGATACTCTTGTTTGAGTAATGCCCAAGAGGAAACTGTTTATATTCAAACTTTGCAGGAGACCAGAGACAGCACATGGTCAGACATTGTACAAGATGTCTAAAATGTCAGGAATCAATGGGAAAATTCTGGGCAAATATTTTGATCAAATATGTTAAGCAAAATCCATCAAAACATGATAAAGTGGCTAAAAAAGCATAGGGTGTAAAGGTAAACATATATAACTTACTGTATGTATATTGTATATAATAATTACAGAAATAATGATAGTATATTATAGTATATATATATATATATATATATATATATATATATATATATATATATATATATATATATATATATATAATATATAGAGTATAATTTTAATTAGTATATTACCATGCAACGTTCATTACTCACCCAATAGTTGTGGTGCCCCATTGAATCCCTGCAGCTGCCCTAGTGACATCCCAGGACCTTCCAATGGCTCAAAGGTGGGGTTGTCAATGCCCACCTTGGGGTTTTGTGCCAGCTTCTTGAGGCGCATAGAGGAGTTGACCTCAAGCTCTTGACGGTTACGTCCTTCCTCTTCCCTTCTTCTGCGGTCCTCCTGTTGTTGGCGGATGCGTTCCAGCTGGGCACTGCGCCGTACAGCCAGTGTGCGGGCACCGAGTTCACCTGGGCAGTCCACAGCCATCTCCCTGTGCCAGTGACCAGACAAGTCCTGGGCTTCGCTGGTACCTGCTGCCCTGTCTTCTGACTCGCTTACATGGCCATTCATGTGGGAGGTGGTCATCGTGTAGATGCGCGGTTCACGTGGAAAGTTGTGTGTGGTAGATGCAAGGCTTATGAGGGAAAAGTTCTGCATGATTGGAAGCCTGAGGCCATGACAGCTGGTTCAGAGTGGTTGCTCCACCCGAGGAGAGGAAAGTTTTATTAATCTTACTGCAAAAAAAAACAAAAAAAAATACAACAGTAAAAAAAAAAATCAACAGTAACACCTTACTCTAAAGACAAGAAAAAATTCTTGTAGAGCTTTTAATTTTCTCTTTCACAAACCCCAAATTGATTTCGATTAGACTTTCAGGGGTATAAATTACTTTTCTGTTGGGCCATACTTAAAAATATTCTTGTTTGCCGTAACCCGAACGACCCTGTCAATTTAGGACCGACTCAAATTTTTTATTTTTTTGCTTGCTTTAAGTCTGACCGACTTGCTGGTTGTAAATTTGCGTTAAGACCGACCAATTTTTGGTTTTTTTACTCTTCAAACAACTAATACAAAAGCAATAAAATAATATTAATTATATTTTAGTAAGTATTGTAAATATATAAATTGCCTAGGACTACATACAAATGAAGGTTACATTCTTTCTTTTAAATAAAAACCAGTGACATCATCTATGTTTACACTATTGGTTAACGGATGTCACACTATGGCTTGTGCGTTCACTTCGTCTCATACTCTCATTCACTGTCAGAATCAACGGATCGTGCTTGGTAATGATGGCTGCAGCTGCAGTAAACAAAATTTGTTTGTGGTCTATATAGCCTGCATCAAAATGAGGTTTGCAATGATGCGCCCGAAGGCACGGGTTGAAGACCCAGTCAGTGACGTCACGATATGCTAATTTGTTTAAAGTCATACCTACGTAATCACCATCACCAAAATTGTACTTTTTTTTACATTGAAACTTGAAAAAAAAAATATAGACCTACCTACCGACCCTTTTTTTTTTTTTTTTTTACTGTTACTGCAAACCAAAATATTTTTAAGGATGGCCTTGTCTCTTGGAGAAACCAAGAATACAATCCACAGGGACATCATCACTTAATAAATCCTTTATAAATATATATTTGGTAGGAAACATGCAATTTTCAACCAAATTCATGTCAACTGCTTCAATAATAATTTTATTTATTTATTTTTTCCTGCCAGGTGATATGATGTAGATCTCACCCTAGTTCACCAATGAACAGTCAGTCAGTCAGTCAGTCAGATGTGCTACTTCTGCCTTGATGTGAAGCTATGATAAGTGGTTTGCATCTTGTGGTATGGTCTCTATACATCCAACAACCAGCATAATAGGAACAACTATACACCAGCTCCTTTATATTTCATGTTTTTTCTCTGGTCCTCTTGCTGGTTTATACATTTTAATATCAAATGCAGTTCTTCACAGACAAACCCAGAGCTATTAATTATTTAAACCTACCATCTAACAGGGCACACCTGTTAATTCTTGTTAACATAGCAATGTTGCAGAGTGTTGTATTCCCAGCCTACCTAGCTAACGTTAATCAGGATTATTTCTAATTAAAGGCAGAAGAGCGTTTCCAAATGAAATAGATTTTATTATTTATCTGACAGACTGACTGACTGTTCATTGGTGAACTAGGGTGAGATCTACATCATATCAAATTATAGCAAAAACTATAATTTTATGCAAAATAATAAAATCAATGATGCCAGTTATGACTTAGAAATATGTTTCTAACACATTCAGTCCTCAGCTACACAGAAAGCACCATGACATGTGCATTCACACCCTCACCAGTTATTAAACAATACCTACCTGAATCATATATGCAGAAATATTGGCATGGGAAGTTAATATTACTTCTTTGCAGCAGTATTGGTTATCCTTAGCCTTTTGAAGGCTCATGTCTAGGGACATGTTCATGACACACATTTATATGCAAACATAAATTTATATTCATATTTACACATCATTGCAGTTATATTTTATTCATGACATGAATTACCGGAGTACAAATGTGCCAGAATGTTTAATAATTCAAAATGGAAGATTTAAGTTCCACTGTGGAGCGTGCTATGTGACAGACCAGAAATGAACTTAATTGTTGTCTAATCAACAAAATAATAGGTGACACACTTAAACTTACTTTCTCCCTCAGTGCCTGAGCAATACTTGATTTAACCCTTGACACATTAAGCCTAGAGTACTGTCCTTTAAGCCTCTCTAATAACTTCACTAAAAAGCCACTTGGAAACTGTACATGAACTGAGGGTTTAGCACAGATTGGGAGTGACACACCTACGCCACAAGCAAACCAGCAGAAACCATCCCACAGGAGTGGCCATAGTCATGTGACACCCTGGTGAGAATAATAGATAACCTTTGTCCTTCTTAGTTCCCCTCCTCCTCAACCCAGTGCATTCCTGCTTTTACTAGACACAGGCTTAAAGGGAAGCACAAAGCTACTCCAAAATGTGTTATATGTTATTAACCTGCTACCTTAAAGTTTAGTTCCTCTTCAACAAACTCAGATGTTCTAAATTTATTCTAGCCCCTTTTGGACCTCAACCAGAACCATCATAATCTCCTGCACAATCGCTTATTCACCCCCCTCTTCACAGCCTCGGTTAATGAATAAATTCTCATGCTCTTCTGCCCCTCTCTCCTAGGAAGAGATTACTGTAGTGTGCTACTGCCCAATGCATCACCATAGCAACAATTTTACTAGCAAGTGAGGGGTCCTAAAGGCTTGAGAACAAAAGGAGAAAAAACCCCTACAGACAGAGCGAAACACAACCGCAACCTACAAAAATGCAAACACACAGACACGCACACATATACACACACCCTACACAAACTACACAAAAATGTGCAGCGACACAGAGGCGCGCGCACCGAGGCACAGAGGCGCGCGCACCGAGGCACAGAGGCGCGCTCACCGAGGCACAGAGGCGCGCTCACCGAGGCACAGAGGCGCGCTCACCGAGGCACAGAGAGGCGCGCTCACCGAGGCACAGAGAGGCGCGCACCGAGGCACAGAGAGGCGCGCACCGAGGCACGGAGAGGCGCGCACCGGGGCACGGAGAGGCGCGCACCGGGGCACGGAGAGGCGCGCACCGAGGCACGGAGAGGCGCGCACCGAGGCACGGAGAGGCGCGCACCGAGGCACGGAGAGGCGCGCACCGAGGCACGGAGACGCGCGCACCGAGGCACGGAGACGCGCGCACCGAGGCACGGAGACGCGCGCACCGAGGCACGGAGACGCGCGCACCGAGGCACGGAGACGCGCGCACCGAGGCACGGAGACGCGCGCACCGAGGCACGCACAGAGAAGTGCTCACTGAGGCACGGAGACGCGCGCACCGAGGCACGGAGACGCGCGCACCGAGGCACGCACAGAGAAGTGCTCACTGAGGCACAGAGATATGCAAAGATATATGGAAACATGCACAGGAACATGAAGTCATGCACAGAGACACAGTCACAAACAAAGGGCTCTAAGCAGAACAGTTCTGCTAAACAGTGAAATTAAGCCTAAGATCAAGGTTAAAAAATCAGTATTATTATCAATGGGGAAAACTATGATTACATGCATAAAACCTTCATATTATGTGAAAACAACATATAAACACAAACACTACTGAGGTCTGAATGAAATGCTGATAAAAGTATGAAATCCTTCTCAAAATTTAATAGTAATCAGCCTTGAAACAACAGATCAAATAAGCAAAAGGGCACTTGGATAAGAACACTAGAATAAGTTTTGCATGCATGCTGTACTGTGCGTGGGTGCATGAGAGAAGGGGTGTGTGTGTGAATTGTAGGATAATTTACACTAACAAATTATATACCATTATAATGTAGTATTAGACTCATTGAACTCTTTAGGCTTTGATAAAATACAGCTGTGACTAAGGAAAATCCAATAAATTGTTCCTACAAAATTAATGAGGATTTTGGCTTTACTTATCAGCCAAGAGAGATAGCCAAATGCACAAATGAAAGCTAATAGTTTCCAAACAGGAACTCCTGGTAATGCTCATATTAACATACTAACAGCATTATCATCATCGATCACTGCTCATCTGACAAATACTGACAATGAGATAAAAAAAAACATAAACAAAATACCAACTTTGCACAGCACTTTATTTTTTGTTAGAGAAGCAGATGATGGCCAAGACGATATTATGCTCACTGGCGTATGCTTCCTGATATATCTTCCAAACAACAAGCTTAATCATGTCTAGAGGTTCCACTCCCTCTTTAAGGCACACCACTTAGTGCACGTCTCAAGACAATAACAAACTAGGAGCCACTGACCATCTGCCACTCGAGAGTTTAAATAGGTTTTTCCAAACCCCCAGTTCCTTTAATCTCCACAAACTCCACTATAAAACAAGAAGGACACTATTATTCAAACCATTTTAACAAATCTCAGTGCAAAAATTTAATCATTGCACTAAACTCTATTAAAAAGATACTGCAACTTGGCAGGCTGGGATAAAGCAGGAAGCTACAGCAGTATATGCCTGAGCAGGTAGCTTGTTCAGCAGGTTCATGACTGTGTGCAAGTATATTTAAGCCCTAACAGGTGCAGATGGCAAACCTTGTTTCTAAATGAATAAAACAAGTCTATTCACATGTAAATATAATCATAGAATCTGCATGTTGCATTTTTGTCATATTGTCCTACAACTTAACATCTCAAAGAGTTGTTAATCCTTGTAATCATTACAAGTAAAAAGCAAATCAATTTTTATTGAGTTCATCTATCTCAGTCACAGGGACCCCCTCTTTTCCCATGACTCCAGCTATCTCCTGCAAACTCAAGTACCTTCAAGCCAAAGCAAACAATTCAACAATCCCAAAAGAGGAATAATGCAGAGCATTCATGCGAGTTACTCATGGCTGTCCTTGGACTTGTGATATTAGCATACAGCTTGCTCTTGCTCACTGACACTTAAAAACATGGAATGACTGCTCCAGAAGAGTGGCAGGGTGAAAAGCAAACAGAGCTCCCACAAATCCTCAGACAATGTTCTAGCATAAACCCTTGCTATAAGATCCTTCCAGAAATTATTCTCACCATTACAAAATATTCTGTCCATCTTTTGTCATAGGAAATACATTTTTACTATAAAAGCAAGGGAAGCTATGAAAACATATCCACCAAGCTTGCACTTACAGTATACGGCTGTTGCTATTTTTGAGGAGAAACAGAGCAGAATTGTTATCTTCTCCAAAGAGCCTACTTAACATTCCATCTCTTCTGGCTCACATACCAAAAATTCCAGAGTGTTGGTGTCTTCAGCACTGCAGCATGTACCACTGAGTACCAGGTAGAAGAAAGTCTGTGCAGTAGACAAGTGGTAAACCCCAGCTGTAACAAAGCCTTAACCATGGCCTATTCCCAGACAATCGAAAAAAACAGACTAAAATATAGACATAAACTGTGTGTTTTTAGTAGTTTTTTCAGCAGTTTAACACATAAAATTACATGGTCATTATACAGACCAAAGAAATAAGGGTAAAATAACAGCAGCAGTATTTAACTGCAGGTTTGAAAACTTTTTGTAGGTATTTTTCACCATATATATTTGCGTTACATGCTGCAAATGGTGTGAATATGTCAAAACTCCTTGGTGTTTCATGGAAATTTCTCAGAGAAATGAGTCAAGTTGACGTTTGGGATTGTTTGGATGAGCAGGAGCAAGCTGAAAAAGGTGGTAAATAATTGAAAAGACGAAAAGGTGAGTAACCTAACCTGCTTTGCAATGCTTCTTGAGTCTCCAGAACATTAATATTCAAAAGATCATGAATAATGTGCCTTGCCTTAATCAGCGTTTCCTCCATCTTTATATAATGATGGCACAAAGATCTTAAACACCACCTGATCTGATTTGTTGTGCAGTCAATTTTGCTAAGGAAAAAATATTTATGCTAAGCTGGCTTGCTATATCATTTTTCAAATGTTGCTAATTTCCTACTAATTCACTAATATGATCCAAGCCTTATTTCCCACAGTTATACAAACTACTAGGAGTTTTTTCCCCAACTTCTCAGTGAACACTAGGCACTGTGAGTGATTAGCACAGGTTGCAAGCTAGCAAAAAAGTAGCAGACGGTCTACTTCTGAGCATAGACACATGAGATGAACTTTTATTAGCCATTTCACATGCAGAATGCCATAAAGGTGCAGCAGGTAAAGCTGGCATCTCATAACTCATAGGCTACTGAAGTTCTGTGTGAGTGTGCCAGCGTACAACCCCATGTCACAAAAAAGTTTCAGTGTACATCTGTGTATGTGATGCCCTGCAGCGAATTGGCAACACATAGACGCCACACTGCTCCTTAAACCAATCAAGGAAATCACTGTCGCCATCTGATTTGTTGAAAAGGTTCTACACCTGGCAGTTATGGCGTTGCTAATTGGTTCCCGTTCAAGACAGAACCAATCTGATGGCCGCTTGCAAGTGAACTATAGCAGGCACGTGTACATGACAGCTACTAATTACTAACTACACTATTATCATCGCGAGACAGTTGAATCTCTTCAATGCCATTCCGGAGATTCACCAAAGAAAATATGAAGTAAAAAATATGAGAAGTCTACTATCTAAGGACAGAACATGCAGGCAGGTGAAGTGCCAACTTGAGCTAGGAAGAGCTAGGCAGGATTACAACGCTCCAACAAGATAAGTTTTCAGTGAACACTAGACATTGAAGGTTCGCAAAGACTAAGGACATAAAACATACAGTATCAAAAAGGAATTTAATAAGGCAAAAAGACTAACTCACACAATACTGGTACTCAGGTACTCCACCTATTAGGGAATACAGTACCCTTCCTCTCATGAAGAGTACAATACTAAACAATACTGAGAGCAAAAGAGTACTGTAACTAAACGCCAAGCAAGGAAGACAGTATTGCACTCATGGCTTGAAGAAAATGATCTAAAATCCCTGTCACAGGTGTAAGAGGAAGCACGCATGAGCCTTAGCAATATACAATCAAATATTGCATACTTTAAGCATAGTAAGTTGTAGGTGTTCCTGTAAAAGCTGTTACACATTGATGAAAGATTAAAAAGTTAACACCCCCCCCAACCTAAAACAGGGAACAAGAAGTTAAACAATGTCAAAAACTAAAAAATAATATATTTATAAAACCATATATTGAGTCATCAAAAAAACAAAAACAACAAAAAAAACAGTAGCAGTGTGAACATGTGAACACTATTAAGTCCAGAGGTGACAGTTCAGTCTTCACATATAGAGAGCAGTGAGGAGTTTGTAAGCCATAACCAGTAGCATAGTACACAATGAAAAAGAGTGCAATTCTTTTTTCCCCACTAGGGTATGCATATACATCTCAAATATTGGTAAAATTGTTGCAGACACCTTATTTTAATTCAAGTTTAAAAACAACTTGAATATCAACTTTTGTCAAGGCAAATTCCCAGGTACTTATAATTTGTAATTTGTATAATTTCAAATTTGGTGCCTTGAAAACTTTCAATATTAGTAAGGTTTGAAAAATGCCATTTGTAAATAACATAAATTTGGTTAACAATGCAGTGTTATGATTGTATTGTGCATCTTATTATGTCATGTTATGGCCCTATGTCACAACTGTCTTTTAACAGTAAACCCCACACTCAAATATTAAGCAATAATTACACAAATACAAAGTGCTCTTGTACTGAACTGTATCAAATGGGCTGATATTCAGTAAACAACATGACTGTAAGCAGTTTTATAACAAATTACAATATTTATAAAAACCTAATGTTCACCATTTCAGTGTTTAAGGAAAGTACAGTACATTATGTCAGTCATGAAAACTCAGCTAATTTTATAGCAATTCTGCAGTAATACACAGTACATATTGTGGATATTAGATACAATGGCAACTTATCATTCTAATATTGTTAAATCACATGAGCCTAGAGCCATATGTTTCAATCATGTTAATATGAAGAACATGAATGGTCATAAAAACAGTATTAATTTATATTTAACACTGACCTACAATTGCAGTCAATATTACAAATAGACAAGTAATAATCTTTAAATTGTATACTAAACATATTAAAAGCCCTGACCCCTGCTAAAATATATTTCAGATCTGTGGAAGACTCTGGAATAACCTCACAAAACTATGTCTTAAATACTGCTTTTAATCATGTCAAATAAACATGAAATTCTGTATGCTCATCAGACTGTCAAGTCAGGCAATAATGAGAACGCTAATACATGGGACCCAAGCTGGCTTTGCTAAACTAAATTAAACTGTTAATTATACTATTATACTATCATGAACTATTAGCAAAATTACAAAAAAAACTACTTGGGTGAATGTAGAACCTAAACCTGGAACTTTGTGACCCTCACACTCAGTCTACACTACAATTTAATACAAAATGCAAGCGGAACCTATTTCAATCAGTGTGGAAAGGTCATTTAAACCCAACATATAACTGACTGAAAAAACCACCAAAGGTTTAAAGTCCAGATTCCAGCCATATTCATGAGGAATTGTTCAGAATGTTCAAGAAATATCTTCGTCCATAAATCATTATAAATTCACAATGTGTCTGCAGTCCAAGTCACAAAAGAATTCTCAATTTAAAGATAATCTCGAAATATTTCCCATGAATGTCTAATTCAAACAAACAGATTTTTCCTTTTGTTTCATCAATATCATTTTAAACAGAGGGTTCAGACTTTAACTAAACTCTGTTTGCACGCCCCTGTGTTAGGGGTGTGTCTGTGTAACCAGACTAATATCAGGGGGAACTCATAAAGACTCAAAACTCATAGTTTTATTTTAAATTCTTACATTTCCTCTATAGTACCAAGCCTTACTGCTTCATATGTGATGGGATAATATGTTTCATGCGGAAATTAATGTCTTTTACAGATTCTAAAAGGATGTCACATAACTTAAGTATTGTCTGTTACAGATATATGTTTACATCAGGTACCACTGCATCATCAAGAGGTTTATTGTAGTTATAGTAATATATAGTTTTAAATTATATACACATCACGCCGCATTTAACTAAACCTTAAACATAAACCAACAGGAATCTTAACACTGCTGAAATATTTTAATGCACTACGAGGTCTGATGGCGGTATTTAAAATCCCTTCGTACGCGTTACAAATGGACTTCTCACTGCCAGCCAAGTGAACAGTAACCAGTCAAAGTCTCCTGACTTCAGTAACTCATGTGTAAGATTCGTTAGACACTGTAATTATTCCCAAACGTCTGTTTACACATTTAGCGAGCTCGCAACTTGTGTTACATGTAACAGGTTGCTTTACTAGCTGCTAACTAGCAGTGATATGTTAGCACAACGAGTTGTTGTACCAGAAATGCTCAGTATATAAAAAAGCAGCACTCATAATATCTAAAAAACCGAGTAGCCTACTGAAATACAAAGGTAAAGCATCGTCAATCCTGCTGTAACCAGTGACGTACAGGTTGTGTTTAGCTAAGTTTCCAACACAGCACTGAGTTATAGCAGGAACAGGCTAACAGGAGCTAACAGGCTAACAGCTCACGTCTCTTCCTCTATTTAGGCGCCGCTCTTAGCAACCTGTTGCCCAAGAGCTGAAAAACCAAACAAACCCTTACAGGTGTATTTAAAATGAAAAAAAGAGAGATTGTTCGCGGTTTACCTCTTGATTAAGAAATGGGACTCTTCAGTTTTAGGTACGGAAAATCCCAATGTTACAATTCTTCCATAACAACGTTAGATAATTCGGTGCGACACTGTGGTAAAGTTCTCAGCGAAGTGGCTCTACATCGCCACCTCCGGTTCCGTCCCAAACCACCCTCAGCCCCCGCACTTAGAGAGAGACCACTAGGTGGCAAACGAACGAGCTGCTTGAACAGATGCGTGCTTATTGTGTTTATTACAGTTACCGCGTTTCTGGTTCCGTCCCGTAATTGCAGTAAAGTAGCCGCTACTGGTACTGGTTAGGTATATACTGTGCCAGGACCAGCAGGTCATTTTCGGTTCTTAGGCAAGTAAACTGCTCAAATATATACGCCTATGCTAAGAACAACCTTGTAGCGGTGTGTAAATTAGCCAAGGCCTGCAAAATGTTTTTAATAGTGATGAGAGAAACGAAGCATTTCGAAGCCTTGAATCAATTGAACTAATTGATTCGCGAAAAGATTCACTGTTCGAAGTTTTCGAAACACCAACTGCTGGTCAAAATAGTGTAAAGGCATCGATACATAGGCCCAAACAGGGCCGTAGCCATCATTTAAAAAGTGGGGGAGACGAAATGTCTAGTGTTCTCTGTTTTTTTTTCCAGTTAACCTTTGTGTAAATGACAGGTTTTATTTTTAATCATGATTTTTTTTAACCATGCTTTATATGTGTTATGATTATATATGATTATAAAACAGAAAGAAAGAAATAGAACAGCTTGCCGCTGGGACAGTACCCTTAAAAGGACATCTTTGTACCTTATTTACCTGCTCCTTATTATTAAAATGACATCTTTAATGTCACTATTCGTCGTCCTTGTCTCGGTCGTGTACATACAGTGACACATACTTGATATGATGTAGAATTGGCAGAGTTAAACATGCTGTAAAATCTCAGTTCAACATTATCTTTTACGTTTCAGTGTAATTTGGTAATAATTAAATAGTATGAAATAATAGTGTTTTTTTTTTGTTTGTTTGTTTACATTCAATTACTTTCACCAAAGCTGCCTATAAAACAAATGCAAAGTGAAGATGTAATGTTATGACTCAGAGATGGAGAGGAGAACTCTTGGATAATAAGATAAGGTGCATCTGGCCTAGATCTGGATTTCATGTAAGGTGATTACAAAGAGAGCACTGATCATAGATCAGCACAAACAAAATGTACACATTTAATTTTTATTAACGTTTATAATAAAGCTGACCTGAAATCAGTGAAAACCGTAGTAGACAGTGTTTCATGGGTTTACTTTGAGATCAATACCCCCTCAGTGGCAGCCATCAGAGTTTAGAAAGGTTTAGAAACAGTAATGACGCCTCTGCCCAATTTGATGCACGCTCCAAATCAATGATTTGAAACAAAAGATTTGTAAAAGTTTTGAAGCTTCATGAAGCAGTGTTTCAAAAGCGGCCATCACTAGCTTGTAATGCCCTGTGCCCCATCCCAATGTGAAGTGGCGATGTTGCTTATTGTAGGTTATGAACAATGTGAAAGAATTATGTGAGCTTAATAGATAATTGGAGCAGTTTTGAGGCCAGGGCCGGCCTGTTATGGTGGAACAGTGTCCATCCCACTCGCTGCTCTCATCTCTTATAGCATAGAACATGGTCTCAGAACAGGCCTATTTAATCTGACAATCTGGAGCCAAGGCTAAACTTACCCTGTATAAAAAAGCATTTAAAAGATTGTGAACTAAATTGTCTGAAGAATAGGGAAACACAGTATACACTGAAGAAACACTACATTTACGGCATTTGGCAGACACCCTTATCTATCTATCTATCTATCTATCTATCTATCTATCTATCTATCTATCTATCTATCTATCTATCTCTCTCCTATTCGGTAAAGTATTACTAAATAGAACAAATGTTAATTAATGCAACAGACATTTGTAGTCTCAATTACATGCATTACATGTGAAAAGGGCTTAAGGAGCATTTATAAGGTTGAGAGCCAAATAGGTTAAGAAGTTAAAAAAATACACCATCAAATGTTTCTCTAAATGACGAGGCTTACAACCCAATAATCCCAGTGAACTTGCATACCACGACAAGCAGCTCACCCTCAAGTCCTTCATCAATCTAGACAACTACACTGATCACCCGCTTTATAACTGGACTGATGTTCAGGAGGAGCAACAGAAGTCAGCAGGAGAAAGCACCACCTGCTCTAACCCCAGCAGCAATTCTGCACCTTTGGTGCACCATCTTCCATCCCAAGCACATTTCCTGCAGTCCAAAGCACAGGCAGCCTGCCATCTGGCATATTTCACTATGAACTTAAGAATAGTTTAGTTGTACCTTAAAATAGTATTAATGTTGATTAACATACAACAAGCTCAAACACTCTGTAACAAACTCATCAAATCATCAGTACATGTGTTAACCACCGCGTCTGATCCTGATGACATAAATAACAGAGGATGCCACACCTCTCTTCTGTTTCAGGCTATTTGGTAGTATCTCAAGTAAAAAAGGCTACAGCAGGTGGCAGAGCTTTTTCTCACAGAGCCACACAGTTATGCAACAGCTTTACATTTACATTTACAGCATTTGGCAGACGCCCTTATCCAGAAATTTACAATTAGATTTACAATCCACTAATTTACAATTAGTGTTCGGGACTCAGACACAGTCTCAGTATTTAAACCCAGGCTAAAAACACATTTGTTTAGTCTAGCTTTTTATGAATAGCTTTTCTTAGGTAAAGGAGTAGATCTGGAGGGTTCATGGGCATAGAGTGTTTGGTGAACTGGGATGTCTGGATGCTGTCGGCTTACCAACCTTGCAAGGCGCTCAGGCTTGCAGACTGTGGAGTGGTGGGACGCTTTACGTCGCAGGAAGCCCTCGTGTCTGTCACACCTTCTGGCTCTAGCCTTTTAGTTATGCTGTCATAGCTAGTCTTGCCGGAGTCCCTGTCTGCACTTTGCACATAATTTACATTGTCCATAACCTGATCACAGTCATACCTAACAATTTTTCTCTCTCTCTGTCGAGCTATATATGCCACTCCGGAGCTCCCAGTGTTCTGTTGTAGAAAGGACATTATTTACATTTACACTATTTACTGTAGAGTGTTACCCAAATGGGTTCCCTTCTGAGCCTGGTTGGTTCCTCTCAAGGTTTCTGTCTCATGTGCTCTCAGGGAGTTTTTCCTTGCCGCCGTCAGCAACGGCTTGCTCATTAGGGAAAGGGATAGATATATAATATTTTAAATTTTAAGTTAATCTTCTTTTAAAATTAATTTTAAACTTTAATTCCATACATTCATTTATTTATTTTTATCCTTATTTTTTCTTCTTCTTCTTCTTCTTCTTCTTCTTCTTCTTCTTCTTCTTCTTCTTCTAATTCTTCTTCTTCTTCTTCTTCTTCTTCTTCTTCTTCTTCTTCTTATTATTATTATTATTATTATTATTATTATTATTATTATTATTATTATTATTATATTTATTTTTCTTTCTCTTCTGTTTCCATACTTCTGTAAAGCTGCTTTGAGACAATGGGAAATTTTTAAAAGTGCTATACAAATAAATTGAATTGAATATGAGCCGGGGGGCATGGTGGCTTAGTGGTTAGCACGTTCGCCTCACACCTCCAGGGTTGGGGGTTCGTTCCCGCCTCTGCCTTGTGTGTGTGGAGTTTGCATGTTCTCCCCGTGCCTCGGGGGTTTCCTCTGGGTACTCCGGTTTCCTCCCCCGGTCCAAAGACATGCATGGTAGGTTGATTGGCATCTCTGGAAAATTGTCCCTAGTGTGTGATTGCGTGAGTGAATGAGAGTGTGTGTGTGTGTGTGTGTGCCCTGCGATGGGTTGGCACTCCGTCCATGGTGTATCCTGCCTTGATGCCCAATGACGCCTGAGACAGGCACAAGCTTCCCGTGACCCGAGGTAGTTCGGATAAGCTGTAGAAAATGAATGAATGAATGAATAACACCAAAACAATACGATCAGCTGTGTTTACCACAAGCTTTTGTGAGGCTGTAATTGGTGAACCTTTAACCCTCTTGGGGGGATGCTGCCACATTTAGAAATGTGTAGATAATTAATTGCAAAAGTTAATTGCATCAATCTTTTGTACTTTATTTATACATGGTATAGAACTTTTATGTTGTTAGGAGAAGTGAAAAATATTCACACTTACATTCGCATATTGGTTCATTTTAAATCTGTGCAGGGAATGGACACTACTTACCAGTCTGGACATTACTTATAGACCTATTCATCCACTCATGCTCATTTACATTAAACAAACATAGACAAACTTTCCATTGCACTAAAGGGTTAATAAACTGTTGAGTAATGTTTTTTCAAAATTAGCAGATTAGAACTAAATATACTTTGTTTACATTTTTGCGTAAGAGAGAAAGAAGCAATAATTTGCTTTGTAAAGCACTTGGGGTCTTATTATAAGACTTCCACACAAGAAGAGTCCATGTACACAGTTCTGTCATTTACATAGTTAATGATCATTCTGTCTCTCAGACTATGACAATGAGGAGATTATTACCTATGAGGAGATGGCATTGTACCACCAACCAGCTAATCGCAAACACCCCATTGCTCTAATTGGTCCTCCAAACTGTGGGCAGAATGAGCTCAGACAGAGACTGCTGTCCAGTGATCCTGACCGATTTGGGGGTGCTGTTCCTCGTAAGTATTGGCTGTTGGCTAATTAAGGATTTTTTTTGTGTTGTCTCAGTTTGTCTTCCGTATTATTCTAAGCAAGAGACTGTTTTACTATGAGACACCACACGAAACCGGAGAGATGGTGAAGTGAATGGACGTGACAACCACTTTGTGTCAAAGCAGGCCTTTGAGATGGATGCTGCAGCAGGGAAGTTCATTGAGTCAGGAGAGTTTGAGAAGAACCTCTATGGCACAAGCACAGATTCTGTGCGGCAGCTTATCAATAGTAGCAAGATTTGCCTGCTGTGTCTGCACACCCAGGTGAGAAAGATAGATAAATTTGGGATGATGGATATCAGGGCTTCAATGTCTTCTAATCTCAGTATTGATTGTTGACTGTTCTATTCATTAGTCTTTGAAGGTACTGCGCAGCTCTGACCTCAAGCCCTATATTATCTTCATTGCACCACCCTCCCAGGAACGATTGCGTGCCCTCTTGGCAAAAGATAACAAGAACCCAAAGGTAACCAGTGGGTTTTTCTTTCATTAGACAGGGAGATACTATCTGGTATGTTGTGATCTACATAAATGTTGTATTTCATTATAAGATATTACATTACATTATAATAATCCATTGTAGTACATTTTTATGAGCTTTACTGAATATGGCCAAAAAATGATCACAGTGGCAAATTTATATTGCCTGTACATGGCTATACATGGCAAATACATATATGCACATTTAAGTATAATCTTGTTTGAATACTTTTTTCTTCCTCTCTGTGAAGCCTGAAGAGCTGAGGGACATCATTGAGAAAGCAAGGGAGATGGAGCAGAACTATGGCCACTTGTTTGATGCCGCGCGCTGAGATACCTCTTCCACACAAAACCCAACATAACCATGCTGTGCATGGGCTTTGTGGAGATTGGTGGCTTGTGTGACTGGATAATTGATTACCTGCTGTTTTGGCATTCTATGTAACTATATTTATTCACAATTTGAACTCTTACATGATTGTTTCAGTTCTATTGACTTACCAGACTCTAAAGTTACAGCCCACATTGAGAGCAATATAAAGATTTTACCAGCATATGGTTGTCACAGTAGAGTCTTAGTGCTTCTAATCAACATAATTATAAATAATACAAAATAATTATTTATAATTTGAAAATGATGGTGTCAAAAAAAGAGATAAGGGGTCTAGGATTATCATAAAATCAGCCATTATATATTCTGCAGACCAGTCCAATTAACCGTGCTTGAATTTCTGGATTATTTTTTCAGCTAGAAACTACTTTCTACAGCACAAAAACTTTTTATTTATTTATCATGTTTCTTTTCAACTGCTTTTTGTCCCCCACTGACAAGTATTGTCTTCTGATCTGAATGCTATTTTCCTTGTCAAAAGGGCCTGTTTCTCTCTGAAATTTTCCAAGTGGCTTTTTATCATTCTGTTGTCACTTTCAATAAACATTAGTTTATAATAGTTTACCAATCAGGCAGTTGTTGCAAAATTGGAGGAAAATGGCGTTATGGCATCATTCATGTGCTAAAATTTGAATGGCTTGTGGCTGCAATTTTGTGAAGGACAGATGTGGATCATTCACTTGTCCGAAACATACAGTGGCAAACTTGATAAAACAGAGGCTTTGAACTGTATTATAAGCCTTTCTTATGATGCACCTCTGACTCTTGGTGGATGTACAGTAATACTGCATCCTATCTGAAAAACAGGGCTTCCAAACCATTAAACATTAAACTGCAACAAGAGCCGTTGCCCTCCTCCTTCCAACAGATTAAATTTTATTCTTATGGCAATCAAAACAACAGTAATAACAGTGTGTGGTTGGTTGGTTAATTTCTGTTGCAGTATTCACATGCACTTCCAGAACTCAGAAACGTGACCAGTATTGTAAACAGTATTTTAGAGTAATAACATAAGGTTCAACTACTGAGCATAATATCAGCCTGGGCTTACATTTTGCTACAGTTAATATAAAGTGATGTCTTTTCTCTTGTTTAAACAAAATGTCAATTCTGTCTTGTGTACACATTTTCATTACATGCTTGTTTTGTTTGTCATGCATGCTTTTTATCTGTGATGAGTTGGGGCTCTTAGATCTATGGACTAAAAAGAATTCAGTCACAAAGCTCAAGTGCTATGTGGAGAAAAAAGTGGTATCTGTTTTTGTCACTTGTCCATCTTCCTGTATAGTTCATGAGTTTATTGTAGATGTTCTTTAATTAGATTATCATCAGCAGAATGTTGATTGTTTATATTTAGATCTGTTAAAAGCAAAGGCTATCACTGAAATGTAGAGGGATGGCAAGTATTATCTGGTTAAAAACACTGGAAACAGATTTATTGAATTATACTGTATTTCATAATCATCTTATATATTTATATTGACAAAATAAATAATGGGTTGGCACTCCGTCCAGGGTGTATCCTGCCTTGATGCCCGATGACACCTGAGATGTCAGGCTCACAGGCTCCCCGTGGCCCGAGGTAGTTCAGATAAGCGGTAGAAAATGAATGAATGAATGAATGAATGAATGAATGAATGAATGAATATGAGCCATATGTTAAATCATAGGGTCACGGTGGCTTAGTGGTTAGCACGTTCGCCTCACATCTCCAGGGATGGGGGTTCGATTCCCGCCTCCACCTTGTGTGTGTGGAGTTTGCATGTTCTCCCTGTGCCTCGGGGGTTTCCTCCGGGTACTCCAGTTTCCTCCCCCGGTCCAAAGACATGCATGGTAGGTCGATTGGTATCTCTGGAAAATTGTCCCTAGTGTGTGATTGCGTGAGTGAATGAGAGTGTGTGTGTGCCCTGCGATGGGTTGGCACTCCATCCAGGGTGTATCCTGCCTTGATGTCCGATGACGCCTGAGATAGGCACAGGCTCCCCGTGACCCGAGGTATTTCGGATAAGCGGTAGAAAATGAATGAATGAATGAATGTTAAATCATTCTTTTGCTAACTGATCTGCATATAATATAAAAAAAAAATTAATCAGTGTTAGTTATCCATTTCATAGCTTTGGCAGGCATCAGTTTAGTTGTTGTGTCCTGATTAAAACAATTATGCCATATAAAATCTTTGGCATGGTCAATGCATTCCTTGCACCTGACAGAGAACTGAAGAATGAGGTACAGTGTTGTGCATTTTCTTTCTAAAGAACACCAATAGGCTATTAATTTTTAAGGGCCATATCTGTTTGTAGCTCACCTGACTACTGCCTGTTTATGGTACTCTTTGATGGCCCAAGAGTAACCTAGACATTAAATTTTTCAGGGCGGTCCCGTCTGCCTGACAAATCCACTCCGACATTCACCAAGTTTTATAAGGAGAGGAGGGCTGGAGATTAAGAGGAAGCAAAATATCCTGCTGAGTCTTATTAGGTGACCTCCCATGCAGAGCTCCGTGCTCCACCAGAGACATGGCAGCTCCTGCTTGTGCCTGAATCAAAACACAACCTCCCACATCTACCCAAGCCTGAGCACCATAGCGCCTCCACCTGACAGTCAGTTTTTCAGTGTATTTGCAATTTGCCCACTCGTCCAAATGCACCAAAATGTATGCATTTTATTTTATTTAAACAAAATATATTCATGAAACTTTATTTGTGTTTTATTAGTGTCATAAATGAAAAGAAATTTGAAGAATATGCTGGTTGGTTTAATAAGGTCATTATCTATGTGTGTTTTTTCTGTCAGCTCCACCATTACAATGTCCTAGAGGTTTTTTATGACCTGATTCTCTTTGGGAACTGCACAAATGGCTCAACACCTAAGAAAATAAGTGTCTTATCAGGAGATTTAAAAGTGATGCTTAGTTTCAGAACATGGTCTATTTTATATATTTATTTCATTTTCCCATGACATGGCATTGATGGAGCTTGTAGTCTTTCCTTCCTAAAGTTTAAGGGAGGATCCTTGGAGCGCCCTCTTGCACTCCTCAGCATGTGGGACGTGTGGGAGCCTGCAACAGAGCTGTATTCATAGTGCTTATTTTAAGTGTTCAAATATTTTCTGATACCATGGTACCATTTTCAGCATTGTATCTTAAACTCAGTGACACTGTGTTGATTTTGCGCTCAATAGGATAATCTTACACAACTTGCTGAAGTGCTGTTTACTCTGCCCCTGGAGGTTTACATTGACCCAGCAGCCTTAGAAACCACAATTTGCATGTCTTCAGGCAGCTCGCCCAGCAGATAATGGACATTTTGGAGAAGCTCTGAGTAATGTCCTTCCCTTTTACCCAATTACAGTTTTTCCTTTTCTGTTCCATTTATCTTTTTCTCTTTTTTTTTCTGCTTTTTTCCCTTCATTGCTCATGGTCTATACATGTAAGTCTAAATTAATTTTATATTTATTTTTAAATAACAGTATTAAATTAAATTAGTATTAGTATTAAATAACTACTTTTCTGTACAGATAACCCCAGCACTGAAGTAGTTTAACATCGATCATCCCACAATAATCCCACACTTTTTATAATCTATCCCTCTCTCCCTATTTACATCAGTAGTCTATAGATCAAAAACAGAATTTTTGTAAATAAACATGTAGTTGTATAGTGTTCTTATACTTTAATAAATGTTTACATTTGTTCCTATTACAGTCTAATTCCTCTCCTGTGGGCCCACCACCTGCAGGAGGGACCGTAAGGGGCTGGTGCAATGTGGATTGGGTGGCAGTCGAAGGCGGGGACCTCGGCGACCCAATCCCCGGACACGGATTCTGGCTCTAGGGACATGGAATGTCACCTCGCTGGGGGGAAAGGAGCCTGAGCTGGTGCGGGAGGTTGAGAGATACCGACTAGAGATAGTTGGGCTTGCCTCCACGCACAGCTTGGGCTCTGGAACCCAACTCCTTGAGAGAGGCTGGACTCTCTACTACTCTGGAGTTGCCCGCAGTGAGAGGCGGCGGGCTGGTGTGGGCTTGCTCATAGCCCCCCAGCTCAGCAACCATGTGTTGGAGTTCACCCCGGTGAACAAGAGGGTTGTTTCACTGCGCCTGCGGGTCGGGGATAGGTCTCTCACTGTTATTTGTGCTTACGGGCCAAATGGCAGTGTAGAGTACCCGACCTTTTTGGCGTCTCTGGAAGGGGTGCTGGAAAGTGCTCCAACCGGGGACTCCATCGTTCTACTGGGGGACTTCAACGCTCATGTGGGCAGCGACAGTGACACCTGGAGGGGCGTGATTGGGAGGAACGGCCCCCCAGACCTGAACCCGAGTGGTGTTCTGTTATTGGACTTCTGTGCTAGTCACAGTTTGTCCATAACGAACACCATGTTCGAGCATAAGGGTGTCCATCAGTACACATGGTACCAGGACACCCTAGGAAGGAAGTTGGACAGACTTGGCAGACCCAAACGTACTGTGAGGGTCTGCTGGGAACGTTTGACAGAGTCTCCAGTCAGAGAGAACTTCAACTCCCACCTCCAGCAGAGCTTCAACCAGATCCAGAGGGAGGTTGGAGACATTGAGTCCGAGTGGACCATGTTCTCCACCTCCATTGTCGACGCAGCCGCTCGGAGCTGTGGTCGTAAGGTCTCCGGTGCCTGTCGTGGCGGCAATCCCCGAACCCGGTGGTTGCCCCCGGAAGTAAGGGATGCCGTCAAGCTGAAGAAGGAGTCCTATCGAGCCTGGTTGGCTCGGGGGACTCCGGAGGCAGCTGATAGGTACCGGAGGGCCAAGCGAGCTTCAGCCCAGGTGGTCGTGGAGGCAAAAACTCGGGTCTGGGAGGAGTTCGGTGAGGCCATGGAGAAGGACTATCGGTTGGCCTCGAAGAAATTCTGGCAAACCGTCCGGCGCCTCAGGAGGGGGAAGCAGTGCCCTGCTCACGCTGTTTACAGAGGGAGTGGGAATCTGCTGACTTCGACTGGGGACATCCTCGGATGGTGGAAGGAGTACTTCGAGGTTCTCCTCAACCCCACCGACATGTCTTCCATTGAGGAAGCAGAGGCCGAGGGCTCAGTTGTGGACTCGTCGATCCCCCAAGCTGAGGTCACTGAGGTAGTTGAGAAGCTCCTCGGTGGCAAGGCACCGGGGGTGGATGAGATCCGCCCTGAGTACCTCAAGTCTCTGGATGTTGTGGGGCTGTCTTGGTTGACACGCCTCTGCAACGTCGCATGGAGGCTGGGGACAGTGCCTCTGGACTGGCAGACTGGGGTGGTGGTCCCTCTGTTTAAGAAGGGGGAATGGAGGGTGTGTTCCAACTACAGAGGGATCACACTCCTCAGCCTCCCCGGAAAAGTCTATGCCAGGGTACTGGAGAGGAGAATTCGGCTGATAGTCGAACCTCGGATTCAGGAGGAACAATGCGGGTTTCGTCCCGGTCGTGGAACACTGGACCATCTCTATACCCTCGCCAGGTTGCTGGAGGGTTCATGGGAGTTTGCCCAACCTGTCCACATGTGCTTTGTGGATCTGGAGAAGGCATTCGACTGTGTCCCTCGTGGTGACCTGTGGGGGGGTGCTCTGGGAGTATGGGGTCCGGGGCCCTCTGCTAAGGGCTGTCCGGTCCCTATATGACCGGAGCAGGAGTTTGGTTCGCATTGCCGGCAGTAAGTCAGACTTGTTCCCGGTGCATGTTGGACTCCGGCAGGGCTGCCCTTTGTTACCGGTCCTGTTCATTATCTATATGGACAGGATTTCTAGGCGCAGTCGGGGGCCGGAGGGAGTCCGGTTTGGGGACCACAGGATTTCGTCTATGCTTTTTGCAGATGATGTTGTCCTGTTGGCTTCCTCAAATCAGGACCTTCAGCGTGCACTGGGACGGTTTGCAGCCGAGTGTGAAGCAGCGGGGATGAGAATCAGCACCTCCAAGTCCGAGGCCATGGTTCTCAACCGGAAAAGGGTGGCTTGCCCCCTTCAGGGTGGTGGAGAGCTCCTGCCTCAAGTGGAGGAGTTTAAGTATCTTGGGGTCTTGTTCACGAGTGAGGGAAGGATGGAGCGGTAGATCGACAGGCGGATCGGTGCATCTTCTGCAGTGATGCGGTCGATATACCGGTCTGTTGTGGTGAAGAAAGAGCTGAGCCGCAAGGCGAAGCTCTCTATTTACCAGTCGATCTACGTTCCTACCCTCACCTATGGTCATGAGCTTTGGATCTGAGTTTTGAGTTTCCTCCGCAGGGTGAAAATTCCGAAATGAGTTTCCTCCGCAGGGTGGCTGGGCGCTCCCTTAGAGACAGGGTGAGGAGCTCGGTCACCCGGGAGGAGCTCAGAGTAGAGCCGCTGCTCCTCCACATCGAGAGGAGTCAGCTAAGGTGACTCGGGCATCTGTTCCAGATGCCTCCTGGACGCCTCCCTGGGGAGGTGTTCCGGGCATGCCCAACCGGGAGGAGGCCCTGGGGAAGACCTAGGACACGCTGGAGGGACTATGTCTCTCGGCTGGCCTGGGAACGCCTCGGTATTCCCCCAGAAGAGCTGGAGGAAGTGTCTGGGGAGAGGGAAGTCTGGGCGTCCCTGCTTAGACTGCTGCCCCCGCGACCCGGCCCCGGATAAGCGGTAGAAAATGGATGGATGGATGGACAGTCTAATTCCTTTTTTTGTTTGTTTGTTTGATGGCCCCAAACTGGAAAAAAATCTTTGATATTTGGGGAACTGAATAATTGTTAATTATTTTTCAATTACAGCTACAGAAATATATATTAAATGAACATCTTCATCCACAGATTACACAGTGAATAAACAATATGCTGTTTTTAACAATGTTAACTCAAGTTCAAACAGCAGTTAAAGTTAAGTCTATGCTTTTTTAAAAATAGAAAACCAAATTAATAAAATAAAAACATAAGCCTACTGAGCCTTTGTTCTGTATTTTTTGACCTCCTGCTTTTTTTCTGTTTGAATTATTAACATTGCCATAGCTGTTTGTAGATCACATGATCTTTGCCTTTTACTTTGAGTTTGGATTGACTTTTTGATTTGTCTGACTGATGAAGTCCTTTGATGTTTTGGCAGTGTGTTTTAAGTCATTTTTTTGTATGATGAAGTTCCTCCCAATTAAATTAGATGCATTTTTCTGTATATTGGCTTCATCATTAGCAGAAAGCAGTTTTAAAATTGACACGGAGGATAAAAACAAAGAAAGAAAGCGAAGACAGGCTTACGATAAGGCAAGAAGTAGGACCTGTGTTAATATAGGATCAGAATTCCAGCGCTGGAGAGAACTGAAGGAGCGGGAAGCTCATATCAGGTAACATGGAGGGGAGTGACATCTGCTCCACGCAGACTCTCCACTGGCGTCCCACAAGGCTCAGTACTTGGTCCTCTTCTTTTCTCCCTGTATACTCACTCTCTTGGTGAAGTTATTTCCTCACATGGATTCTCTTACCACTGCTATGCTGATGATACACAACTTATCTTCTCTTTCCCACCCTCAGATGCCACAGCTTCTGACCGGATCTCAGCATGTCTGGCAGAAATTTCATCATGGATGACTGCTCATCAGTTAAAGCTTAATCCTAGCAAAACTGAGCTGCTCTTCATCCCAGGTGATTCATCCCCAGGTCATGATCTTGCTATATCCTTGCACAACGATCTGATCTCCCCTTCAGCCACAGCTCGCAACCTTGGGGTAACCATGGACAATCAGCTGTCCTTTTCCTCTCATGTTGCTAATGTGACTCGCTCATGTCGGTTTCTTCTCTACAACATTAGAAGGATTCGGCCATTTCTGTCCACACAGGCTGCTCAGGTACTTGTTCAGTCTCTTGTCATTTCTAGACTGGATTACTGCAATGCACTGCTGGCAGGTCTACCTATGAACGCAATCCGTCCTCTGCAAATGATCCAAAATGCAGCTGCCCGGCTTGTTTTCAACCTGCCAAAGTTCTCGCATACCACCCCGCTGCTGCGATCCCTCCATTGGCTTCCGGTAGCTGCACGCATCAGATTCAAAACACTGATGCTGGCCTACAAAGCCAAAAATGGACCAGCTCCCTCTTACCTCAAAGCCCTCATCACTCCTCGCACTGCACCCTGCACCCTCCGATCTACCAGCACTGCTCGACTGGTTCCACCATCTCTCAGGGTAAGAGGCAAGTATACTACAAGACTCTTCTCTGTACTGGCACTAAGGTGGTGGAATGAACTTCCCCTAGAGGTCCGGACAGCTGAGTCACTGGATATTTTCAAGCGGCGGTTGAAGACTTACTTATTCAGGAAACACTTCAACTAGCACTTCTTTCCTTATCTTTTGCATTAAAAAAAAAACAAACAAACAAAAAAAACCCTTTGACACTTTTTCATTGTAACTTTGAACAAATGTTTTAAACTCATGGTATCGTAAGTATGTAACTTAGTGAGCCAGCATTAATGTATTCAATGTTAGAGATTTAAGCACCTATGTACGTTGCTCTGGATAAGGGCGTCTGCCAAATGCTGTAAATGTAAATGTAAATGTGAGAACTCCTTCTCGGCACTAAAGAACGTTTTTACGGACCACAGACGAGCAATGAGCCACACTCGTAAGTCTCAACTCGTGCATCTTGCATTTGAGCGGGACTTTACGGAAAAAAATTTCGCCATTTGTTGTAGGACCTTGTTCTTCAAAAATGTAATTCCTCCTCTCGTCGCCTGCAGCTCTTCCAAAGGTAAGAGGCCTTTTTGCTTTAGTACGTTTGGTTATATGGTGGCTAATTTGAGTGTGTTTTCGCGAGTCTTGCACTTTAGAGTCATGATAAATTATAGTTTACAGTGAGTGACACGTTTAATATTTTATTATGTTTATTGAAGTTTAATAATAGTAATAGTATGTGAACGAGATAGGCCCCCCCAGTTAAACATGAGGCCCCCTCATTCTCTATTCTCTGGCGCCAACACTGATGTGGCCTAATGTAAATGGAACATTTTTAACAAATCAGATAGCTATCGGAATAGAGAAAACACATGAAGTGACCAGGTGTAAAAAGGCCCTAAGATGCCAGATGAAAAGACTAAATTGAGATAATTTTTTACTGCTGGTGTAGTACATCTTTAATATATTGATTTAAAAAACAGTCAGAAAAAAAGCACACTTGTGTCTTCAAGGTTGTAAATGAAGAGATTCTGATGACTCAAGTCAAGTTCTTGGCAGAAAGTCTAAATATACGCATATAAGTGATCATTTAATAGCAACAAGAATAATATTCTTTTTTCTAGTACATATTCTCATCAAAATTTTTAGCAGATATTTTTTAATGTAATCACATTTAGACAACATAAATTATTCTTCATTTAAGAAATTTGGTAGTGGACACTTGTGGAGTTTTGTTCATTCAGCAGTCAGAAAAAATAGGAAGCATGCATAGTATCATCTTTAATCTTTTTCACATTGGATCTTTAAATGCAAATAAAAACATATTGTTGCGGGGACATATAAGAGCGCGTGCTGATGGCCACAGATTTGCCTGAAAATGCACCGGTGACAGAACACATGAATTATTGTACAGAATTTCTGTATATTATATTACACTTAACCAAATAATGTTGATTTTGTACTTTAATTCCTTCTTTTTGTAGATTGCAATAGTCCTTCTTGGATTCTACAGTAGGTTATTTTTAGGTTATTAAAAAGGGCAGTTTTACTGTCTATTGCAGAAGTGAAAGGCTTTTGGGCTTCTTTTTTGGAACAGATACCTGTATAGTGTACAATACAGAGCAAATCTTCCTTTCTCCCTCATTTCCAATGTTTTGTCTCCAAATGGGAAAAATAGCAATGTAAGTGTTAAAATAAACATTTTAATAGTAGTAGAGGGGTATTCTTCTGGAGACTCTCTTTATTGACTGCTGATGTTGCATCATCAAAGACACTTTTGACATTTTATGTTAATTCTCAAATAATTGTTCTGGACTGCTTATTTATATAATTTGCATGGTTAACTTTGACTCTCTAGAGTCTAGCTACTAGATTGTTAAAAACCAGTGTTTGTCCTGGCAAGTAAGATTGAAAGATTTCAATGCCTTCAAATAGAGTCTGGCATGTTGTGGTAATTTGATAGAATTTCTGCAGCTGGCTAAGGTGATGTGCCATGGCGGGAGACTGGGAGACTGTAAGTGTCATTTGTTTGAATGTATATTTGTAATCACACCCTCCAGTGTCACCCATATGAGGATGGGTTCCCCTTTGAGTCTGTTTCCTCTCAAGGTTTCTTCCTTTACCAATTTAAGGGAGTTTTTCCTTGCCACTGCTGCCTGAGTCACCTCAGACTTGCTTACTGGGGATAAATACATACACATTGTGAACTATATATATCTAATAATAATAATCTTGAATTTTTTATTATATTAATTCTTTATATTATTCCTTACGTTTACCTTCTGTTATATGTTTATGTTCTGTAAAGCTGCTTTGAGACAATGTCTATTGTAAAAAGCGCTATACAAATAAACTTGAATTGAATTGAATTGAATCAATGCCATCTCTATAATATTTGTATTAAAGCATTAGACTATCGCTGTATGTTGGATTTTGTAATGCACTGACTGTTCCACTGTCTTGCATATCTCACCATCTTTAACCAGGATCTGTAAACTTGCACTATTTGAATTTCCTTGATAGAAGCACTTGGTCACATGTAGTTGTCATGCCAAATAACTCACAGTCAAATGTTTGTTTTGTTTCCTCACGTTTCCAGATTGATAATATGGAATATTCATAAATATGGAACAGTACATTCTACATTAGTTATTAGTTATATTAGTTACTCATAATTAGTTATTAGTTATAATTATGAGTACTCCCTAACCACCACATTGAAGCCACCCACTAAAGCCCACAGGTTGCTTTTCTTTTCTAATAGCTCAATCTGTTTAAAGCTCAAGTGAGAGCTTTTTGAGTCTTCTCCGGAAGTAAAGATACTGTTGCATCTTTAGAGTTGAAGTGTTATGATGCCAAAACCGATCCACCGAGATGTGGACACACAATAACTTAAAGTTGGAGACATGCTCTACTTGAGCCTCATTGATTCATTGATTAATTTTGCACAACAGGCTCTTTCGTCTTTGTGGCATCGAGGGTGAGGTTGTTAATGGAAGACCATGCCAGCAGACTTTGTATTTCCTCCCTGTAGGCAGATTCTTCATTGTTGCAGATCTGACCAACCACAGTTGTATAATCTGCATATTTGGTGAAGATGTTGGTGTTATGCAGGGGAACACAGTCATGGGTGAACAGGGAGTAGACCAGTAGCTACAGCACGCAGCCATGTGGGACACCGGTGTTCAAGACGAGGGCTGAGGACATGTGATTACCCAACCTAATGGACTTTGGTCTATTAGTTAGGAAGTCCAGTATCCATCTGCACATAGATGAGCAGATACCTATGACGCTGAGTTTAGTGATCAGTTAAATGGGGGTCACTGAGTTAAATGCAGAGCTGGAATCAGTGAAAATCTTCTTAATGTAAGCACTGTTTTTGTCCAGTTGAATGAGAGCTAGATGAAGAGATCTAGATGAAGACATCATTAGATATGACAGAGCCACTCTTATATCTATTGGTGTACAATACATTCACCCTTTGCCGTTTTTAAACCCGGACCCATGCTGGCGGTGCAAGATCCTGAGGGGGAACAAAGGATGCGACCCGCACCGGCGTCCGCGGGGGAAACAAGCCCGTGTCAGGAACAGGCCGTGTCAGGAACGTGCACACCGCACTCCCTTACCTAGTGTCCTGTTAGCCAATGTCCAGTCTCTGGAAAACAAGCTCGATGACCTCAGGGAAAGGGTCAAGTTCCAGAGGGACATTCGGGACTGCAACCTTCTTTGCTTCACCGAGACTAGGCTGAACCCAGCGGTACCGGACCACACCATCCAGCCGGCCGAGTTTTTCTAGTTTACCGCATGGACAGAACACTGTAGTCGGGGAAGTCAAAGGGAGGTGGAGTGTGTTTGATGGTGAACAACCACTGGTGCAACAGCGCAAGCATCCTTCCTCTTACACGCTCCTGCACACCAAATCTGGAACTACTGAATCAAATGTCGGCCCTTCTATCTACCTCGAGAATTCAGCTCGGTCATAGTCAGTGCCATTTATATTCCACCTCAAGCGGACACGGACACTGCAGTATGGGACGCTGCGCTCATTGTGGTATCTCCCATATTAACAGTGCCATCCTCAAAACAGAAACTGAAACAGGAAGCTCCAGTTAAGAGGGAGGTTGCGTTTCTCAACCAGAAGCCATGGGTGGATAAAACCATCCGCGATGCTCTGAGATCCCGCTCCGCTGCCTACAACACAGGGCTCCCCACCGGAGACATAGATGAGTACAAGACTGCATCTTACAGTGTGCGCAGAGTGGTGAAGGAAGCAAAGCAGCACTATGGAAGGAAACTAGAGTCACAGTTCCAGCATGGTGGCTCTAGGAGCCTGTGGCAGGGACTAAGGAACATTACGGACTATACGGACAACACCTGCTTCTAGAATGGGGAATGCAGACACTTCTCTGGCAGACGAGCTAAACACCTTTTACGCTCGCTTTGAGGCTGCAGCTAACCACGGTGCTAGCGGCACAAACAGCATGCACACTGAGAGAGCTGGAGAGGTAAACACGTTCACCATCTCGGAGCATGACGTGAGGAGGGCATTCAAGAGAGTGAATACCAGGAAGGCAGCAGGACCAGACGACATCATAGGTCGGGTTCTGAAAGCCTGCGCTGACCAGCTAGCTCTGGTGTTCACTGAGATATTCAACCTCTCACTGGCACAGTCTACAGTATTGTCCCCTCATGCTTCAAACAGTCCAACATTGTTCCTGTCCCAAAGAAACCCCTGCCCACCTGCCTCAACGACTACCAGCCTGTAGCTCTGACCTCAGTAGTGATGAAGTGCTTCGAGAGACTTGTCAGAGAATTCATAACTGCATCACTACCAGACACACTGGATCCACTACAGTTTGCATACCGCCAGAACGGCTCTAATGAGGACGCCATTGCTCATCTTCTCCACACCACGATGAGCCACCTGGACTGCAGAAAAGGGAATTATGCAAAAATGCTGTTTGTGGACTACAGTTCAGCATTTAACATCATAATTCGCTCCATGCTCACCTCTAAGTTGGAGGTCCTGGGACTCAGCCTGTACACGTATGACTGTGTAGCCACTTCCAACTCCACCACCATCATCAAGTTTGCTGACGACACTGTTGTGGTGGGCCTGATCTCCAACAACTACGACACGGCCTACCTACAGGAGACTAAAAACCTGGAGAGATGGTGCCAGGAGAACAATCTTCTCCTGAACGTCAGCAAGACTAAGGAGTTGATAGTGGACTTCAGCACAAAGCAGGATCGGTCATACCAACTGCTAAACATCAACGGGACCCCAGTGGAGAGAGTGGATAGTTTCCGGTACCTAGGTGTTCACATCACACATGACCTGTCTTGCTCTTGCCACATCAACACCCTGGTGAAGAAGGCCCAGCCACATCTGTACCACCTGAGATGCTTAAGGGACTTCAGACTACCCTCTCAGGTGCCAAAGACTTTCTACACCTGCACCATTGAGAGCGTCCTGACGGGTAGCATCACTTCCTGGTTTGGGAACAGCATCATGCAGGACAGGCGAGCCCTTCAGAGGATGGTGTGATCAGCTGAACATACCATCCACACTGAGCTCCCTGACCTGCACGAAATCTACAGCACGCGGTGCCGGACCAGAGCCAGAAGGTTGTAAAAGATCTCAGCCATCCCAACAATGGACTCCTTTCTTTGTTGCATTCAGGGAAACGCTTCCGCTCCTTGAAAGCAAACACAGAGAGAATGAGGAGAAGCTTCTTCCCACAGGCCATTCGGAGTCTAAATCAGTTTTTTCATCAAGTTGGTTGTTACACAAAGCCAGAACTCAAGTTTAACAGCAGTTCTTACAAGAAGCTCTTAGCTGAAAGCCTTACAATACAGAATACAGTGACTAGGGTGTAATAAAAAGGGGAAAAAATGACAATAATAGTAATGTAAATAATAGGATAAGGCTTTGAAACCCACCTCTCTTAGTGCCAAGCTGTTCCCCACAGTCAACTGATCATGATCTTGTGTCAGCGGTAAACACAAGTCAGTGTCATAGGAAGTCGTTCTCTGTTCGCATCCTCTGCTGTGTTCTCTACAGCCATGGTAATTAAATGTGCTCTCTCGCTCTGTCTCTCTCTCTGTCTCTCTCTCTTTCCCTCATTTTTCAGCAGAAAATTTGAGTAATACTTTATTATCTGTGTAATAAGGAGGAGTCTTCATTGTACATTGCAGTACAAACCATGAATAAATACATCCAAGGACAACAATCACTTGCATATTATGTGTTATTATGTGTTAACAGTTTGTGAAACTGTTACTCAGATCATAAAGAAGAAATATTTGTGACATGCAGTAATCTTGGAAAAAGTATTATTCATAGTTAAATATTATATTATTATTAATATAATCTAATATATAAGGTTTTTCTAAACTTTCAGGATCCTAGAGATCTCTTGGACGATGACTCCTGAATGTAATAACACTGATCACTTCTCTGTCCTTGTAGGCTGCTTTAATCCTTTTTTTTTTTAATTCATACATGTCCTTAATTTTCTGTCCTTTTGAGTAATGAACCAGTATTTTATGGGATTAGTTTCCATTGATATACTGATGGTACCCAGTTATATATCTTTTCAAATGTAATTGTCTAAATTGTCTAAATCAACTGAGTCCTTTAAAGAGATAAAAGACTGGATGATCTGTAATTTTCTATTGTTAAATACTGGTAAGACAGAAATACTACTTATTGGCCCAAAAACCAGTACACAGAAGCTCTCACAATTCAACTTCCATTTAGAGGGATGTACTGTAACTACTATCTCGACAGTGAAAGACCTGGGTGTTATATTAGACAGCAACTTGTCTTTTGAAAATCATATCGCCCATATTACAAAAACAGCCTTCTTCCACCTTAGACATTTTGCCAAGCTAAGAAACATCCTATCTGTATCTGATGCTGAGAAGCTAGTTCATGCATTCATGACCTGCATCTTCATGTCCTGCATCTTCAATAAACAGGCTACAGTTAGACCAAAATGCAGCTACCAGAGTCTCTGAGATCACAAAACTCAGGACTTCTGGTAGTTCCCAGAATATCAAAATCTACTAAAGGCGTAAAGCTTTTTCTCTCAAGGTTTCTTCCTTTACCATCCAAGGTTTTTTTTTCCTTGCCACAGTTGCTTCAGTCACCTCAGACTTGCTCATTTTGGAAACAACACATTCAAATATATCTAAAATTAATCTTGAATTTTTGTATAATAGTCATCTTTATATTAAACTTTTGTTTTATGTTTATGTTCTGCAAAGCTGATTTGAGACCATTTCAACTGTTAAAAGCGCTATACAAATAAACTTGAATTTGAATTTATTTTACCATAGCTTGTTAGCTTGAATAACCTGTTCTCTTTTCATAGACAATTATGTGCACTTTCTCTCATCTCATCTTAGGGCTACAGACTGCATAAAGGAGACCCTCAAATGAAGCCAGATTTATCCCTGTATAAGTGTCTGTTTGATACATCTTAACAGCACACAGTCTGATTAATAACACAAAGAAATAAAAGGTGACATTCTTCACTTTTGCTTTGTTCTTTATTTACTGTTTTTGCAGGTCTAAGCTGCTTGATAAAACAACAGCAAAATGATTTTGAAATTAACAGTTCAAATACCTTCAGGGGACGTTGTATTATAAAAAGCTGCTGCTCGTTTCTTCTGTCATTTTCTTGTAACCTTCTTCTCTATTCTCTCACATGCTAAAGTAATTAAATAAGTAGCTATGTATAATGTAGTTCATTTTCTTCAGCAAACCACTGCTCATTCAAATTAAAACAGAATACAAAGTGGGTAGAATAATGAACCCATTTGCTCAGATTTCTTAAATCACAACCAAAACCAGACCAATAATTCCATTTAAAACTTTATCTATAAACAAGTAGCCATCTGATTCTTTAGAATTCTAAGAATAAGTCTTCTGTTTCCCTTTCTGCATTTCTTATACTAAAAGAACTCAAAGGCTCCCAGATTAAAACTGTCAGGTAAATTTCGATTACAGCAGGTCTGAGGACTTGAAGAATCATCCCACGCTCATACCTTCACAGTGTTGCTGTAATTATAAAAAGTCTAATAACCTTTTCCTTTTTTTACATCGTCTACATTTTACCTGCAGTAATCACAGTCAAATGGCTTTTACAATGGCATTTGGTCACAGCAAATATATCCCCAAATCAAACTTAAATAGAGTGGAGTCGGCTTGGTCGAAAAGGTTCCACTTTTGACAGCAGAAAGTGCAGACGAACCATTTAGGCTTTGAGCCGAAACTGAATTGTTAGCTTAGTAGTTGTGAATGTTGCAGCCAGAAAGTATGCAAGCGTGACGCCGATTCTTGAAAGCCAATGTTGACATATAAAATCACCAAAACAAACATGCCCCTAACCCAAATGGGTCCCACCCCTGTATTGATAGATCCGCCCACACATACATACGCAACCCAGGCAACTAATGGAAACAAATTCAATTCAAGTTTTCAATTCAAGTTTATTTGTATAGCGCTTTTTACAATGGACATTGTCTCAAAGCAGCTTTACAGAACATAAACATAGAACAGAAGATAATCATAAGGAGTAATATAAAGAATTAATATAATAAAAATTCAAAATATATATAGTTCACAGTGAGTATGTATGTATGTATGTATGTATGTATGTATGTATGTATGTATGTATGTATGTATGTATGTATGTATATGTATTTATCCCCAATGAGCAAGTCTGAGGTGACTCAGGCAGCAGTGGCAAGTAAAAACTCCCTTAGATTGGTAAAGGAAGAAACCTTGAGAAGAACACCCATCCTCATATGGGTGACACTAGATGGTGTGATTACAAATATACAGTCAGGCAAGTGTTGTATTGGTGTAAGGATCACATGGAGTTCAGATCTCCTCTTAGTATCACAGAGTCCAACTGGAGCTGGTAGATCTGTAGATGTCTCAGGATTCTCAGAGTCGGCCTCGTCTCAGTGGAGGTCCAAAAACTTCATCACACGGAAGACGATCGGAGCTGGTACAATGTCTGGGTGTCTCCGCATGGGTAGAAAAAAAGAAGAGCAGTGCAAGTCTAGTGTAATAGTGCACAATATAATGGGATGTGTTATGTGTACGCCTGACTAAAGAGATGAGTTTTTAATCTACATTTAAACTGGGAAAGTGTGTCTGAGCCCCGAACACTATCAGGAAGTCCGTTCCAGAGTTTGGGAGCTAAATAAGAAAACGCTCTACCGCCTTTAGTAGACTTAGATATTCTGGGAACTACCAGAAGTCCTGAGTTTTGTGATCTCAGAGAGCGTGAAGGATTGTAACGTGTTAGAAGACTAGTTAGATACGTGGGCGCTAAACCGTTAAGAGCCTTGTATGTTAGTAGCAGCAGTTTGTAATCAATTTTAAACTTAACAGGTAGCCAGTGTAGAGATGATAAAATTGAGGTTAAATGGTCATACTTTCTTGGCAGCTGCATTTTGGACTAACTGTAGCCTATTTATTAAAGATGCAGGACAACCACCTAGTAATGCATTACAATCGTCCAGTCTAGAGGTCATGAAAGCGTGAACTAGTTTCTCAGCATCAGATATAGACAGGTGTCAAATGTGTCTTTATCATAACTGAAGGGAAGAATAATACGATTGCAGATAATCAAACAAGCAAAAATGACCCACAAGCATAATCATGCAAAGGACGGCATATATTAGTTCTGTGAAACGAAGCAAAACCAACGTTACTCACCTATCGAAAAGGAAAAAAGCGCCTCGGCATCTTAAGTAAAGTTGGCCGCATATTCACAGATTGTAGATCCCCGAGTCAATAACTCCTGAACTAAACGCTGTTACTAGCAAAACACGGTTGTAGCTGCCTCTCTACATTACTATGCTAGAAAAGAGGTGTTATTTGTGTAGTAACAGCGTTTAGCTCAGGAGTTATTGACTCAGGAAACTCGACTGTGAATATGCGCCAACTTCCTGCTCCTTCAGTTCACAGGTCCTACTTCTTGCCTTATCGTAAGTGTTTCATTCTATCCTTTATTATAAATAGAATGGACGGTTAACGCCAATATAGTTGCGTACACTTAGCTTTATTGAACACAACAAAACCCGGTCTGTACTCTCACATGCAAACAACATGAAACGACTGGTGTCACCCTTAATACAGTCCGTGCTGCCACAACAACCATCCCAACATCCTTTCTCTTTTTTTCTTTTTTTCTCTTCAAGTAACATACAACCTGAAAACACAATTTGATTCACGAACGTACAAGAATGTAAATCAGAACACCATGGGTTAGGGTTAGCTAACCATTTACATATGCTTCGTATTGACTGAAAATTACACAATACAAAATTATTACTGTCTTTGCAATGTTTTACTGAAGCTTCAATCTTTCCCAACACCTATTCCCTTCAAGTAAGCAACATAGAGCGTTGTCTTTACTGTTTATCTTTATGCTTTATGCTTTTCCATTTTAAATGGCACATTTATGAATACAAACTTTAACTGCGGGGCGAACACATATACAAACAAAATCCCCTGGAACCCCGGAGCATACCGGTAAGTATTAGGTGGTCACTTAACATAATCTTTAAGGTATTGAGGTCTAATCACTCTTCTCCCAGGCCTTGTGATAGAAACAACAGGATTGATTGTGCTCAATTGCGAGCCGGTCACCCTGTCTCTGTTAACCTCTGCAGACTGGCAAGTCACTGTTGTTTCCTCTACTGTGGTTTTGTCCCTCCTGAGGTGTCGGCGATTTCTCCTCAGAATGTTCCCTGAGTCGAGCTGAACGTCATAAGACCTGTAGTCCACAGGTTTCACTACTGTCGCTTTCCTCCATGTGTCGTTGTGCACCTCAGGCTGGACATGGACTTTGTCCCCCTGTTTCAGAGGACTGAGATCCTTTGCATGTCTGTTATAATATGCGGCCTGACGGTTCCTGTTTTCAATCTGTCCTTGTTGAGTGTTAATTACCTTTGGTTGTAACAGGTTTTCATGCATTGGCATAAGACTTCTGGTTCTCCTACTGAACAATCGCTGTGCTGGGCTTGCTTTGATCCCTTGTGATGGTGTGTTTCTCTGATCAAGCATAGCGAGGTATGGATCCTTCCCATCCGCTTTTGCTTTCTTCAACAGCCGTTTTGCTGTCTTTACTGCTGATTCTGCCATCCCATTGCTTTGTGGGTAGGCCGGGGAGGATGTTTTGTGTTTAAATTCCCACTGTCTACTGAACTTTTTGAAATCTTCTGATGCGTATTGTGGGCCGTTGTCCGATATAACAACATCTGGGATGCCGTGTCTTGCGAAATGTGATTTCAGCTTATGGATGACAGTGGTGGATCGTGTGTCATGTAAGTAGTCCAACTCCCAGAAATCAGATAGGTAATCAACAGTGATCAGGTAGTTTCTGTTGTCTAAAGTGAATATATCTGTTCCCACCTTAGACCATGGGGTACTTGGTAGTTCATGAGACCACAGGGTCTCCTTCTGCTGCTTCACATCCATAGATCTGCAGATGTCACATTTTCCTATAAATGTCTTTATCTGATCATTCATCCCCAACCAATAAACACATTCTCTTGCCCTTCTTAGGCATCCCTCTATGCCAAGATGTGAGGAGTGAATGCGCTGAACAATGTCACCTCTGAGTGCGTCAGGAATCACAACTCTCTCCCCCCTGAAGACAATTCCACTCTGCGCACTAAGTTCCTCCTGAAATGAATGGAAGTGTGCAATGTCCTTTGGCAGGTCATTTTTGCTCATTGGCCAACCTTCTTGAATGTATCTGATCAGTGACTGCAATTTTCTGTCTTTACTAGTTTCCACTCTAATGGCCTGGAGTCTCTCTTCTGCTATATTTACATGCTGGACCATGTTTATACTTTCGATCTCCCTTTCCACTGAACTTTCTGACGCGTGTTCCGGTAAGTATGAGCGGCTCAGCGTGTCGGCTAGCAACATGTCCTTCCCTGGGATGTACTTGACTTCGATGTCATATCTCTGTAGCCTAAGTAACATTCTTTGCAGGCGCTTTGGGGTGTTCAGCAGGGGTTTTCTTACTATGTTTTCCAGCGGCTTATGGTCAGAGTGTACCGTTACTTTGCGCCCATACGTATACTGATGGAATTTTTCCATACCGAAGACAATGGCAAGACATTCTTTCTCTATCTGGGCATAACCTCTCTCTGTCTGTGTCAATGCCCGGCTTCCATAAGCAACTGGTGCCCCCTCTTGAAGTAAAGCGGCCCCTAACCCAGTCTCTGACACATCACACTGAAGTGTCAGTGGCTCATCTGGGTTGTAATATTTGAGAACTGGAGCTTTGGTGATGACGTCTTTGAGCCGTGCGAATGCCTGCTCATGAGCATCTGACCATTCCCAAATACTGTCTTTATGGGTTAATTGACGTAGTGTCTCACAGCCATCTGACAGGTGGTCACAGAATTTCGAGAGATAGTTAACCATGCCCAGGAGCCTCTGGACACCTTTGAAGTCCGTTGGGCGTGGCATGTCTCTGACTGCTCTTGCCTTTTCGGGATCCACTCTGAGCCCATCTGCGGTAAGTAAATGTCCAATGTACGGAACCTCACTTTTCCGCAGTTGCAACTTCTCTGCGTTCAATTTGATGTTCTTTTCTCTATATCTATTTAGAAGTGCTCTCAGTTTGTCATCATGGTCCTGGTTTGCTGCTTCTATTGTCTCACCCTCTCCTGTGATGAGGATGTCATCTGCTATGACGTATATGCCTCTCAACCCTTCCAAAGCTTGGCTGAGTTTACGTTGAAACACCTCCGGTGCTGGACTGATGCCCATTGGCATCCTCAGCCATCTGTATCTGCCATATGGTGTGGCAAATGTGGTCATGTAGCTCGATTCCTCATCCAATGTCACATGCCAAAATCCATTTTTTACGTCACACACAGTGAAAACTTTTGCCCTAGACAAGTCTGGTAATATGTCATCTATTGTCGGCAGAGGAAAATGGCATCTTCTCAGAGCTCTGTTGAGTGGTCTCGGATCTATGCATATCCTGAGGTGTCCTGATGCCTTCTTAACAATAACAAGACTGCTGATCCACTCTGTACTACAGTCAACTGATGTTATGATCTCTCTTCTTTGAAGATCCCTTAGCTCTGCTTTAAGTGGTGCCATCATCGCCACAGGAACTCTTCTCTTTGGCAGTTTCACTGGGGTTACTGTGGGGTCTGCTTCTATCTTATAAGCACCCTCCAGACATCCATCTCCCTGGAACACATCTGCGTAGTCTTTTCGGATATCATTCATGCTCCATATTCCATTTTTCTCATACTCTTTGGTGACAATGCTATCCACAGCCATGATGTTTTCATACTGTACTTTCACTAGATTCATGGCTTGTACTGCCCTGCTGCCCAGTAGTGGCACTGCGGACCCTTCATCTACAACCATGAATTCTAATTGGTACAGTTTCTTGTTTCTAGGCTTTCTTAGTTTAACTTTACATTTTCCCAATGGGTGCAGTGTGCTTTTATTGTACATCACCAGCA
>NC_083469.1:23000292-23047201 GCF_030014155.1 Tachysurus vachellii
AAGAATGTGCCTCTTACAGGCCAATAAGTCTCCTGAACACAGATTATAAAATAATTGCTAAGGTCCTTGCTCGCAGGATCGAAACAGTATTGCCATATATCATTAAGCCGGACCAGACAGGATTCATAAAATCACGCTTTGGCACAGATAATATTCGCCGACTCTTGAACATCATAGACTCAATACAAGAACGTAAACTCCCAGCCCTTATTATCTCCTTGAATGCAGAAAAAGAATTCGATAGAGTTGAATGGGAATTTTTTTTTGCCACTCTCAAGAAATTTAATTTAGGTCCTAAATTCATCGATTTGATAAAATTACTTTATACTAATCCACGAGCTACAGTCACTAGGAATAGTTTGATTTCAAATCCCTTTGGCATAGAAAGAGGTACGAGGCAGGGATGTCCTCTTTCACCCCTGCTTTTTGCCCTCGTAATCGAACCACTGGCTGAATCTATAAGGCAATGCCAACACCTTTCTGGTATACCGGTGGTACTCTTGGTTCTGGTATTCTTGGTACAATGAAAGGACCGACTCTGTGTGGCTTAATCTGGAAGCAAGGGCTTGTAAAATAATAAAATAAAATTTCTGCCTTTTATTTATTTTTTTTATAAAATTTTTTTTTATTGAAAAATCAACAATCACAAATACAAGAATGTATACAGAAATTCTCCATTTTCCTTTTTCAAACAACAAAGAGCAGACACTCCCACCCCGCCACCCAAAACAAAAACCCCCAGACAAAGACACACACACTCACGCGCGCACGCACAAACACCCCACATCCCCCTGTTAAAACAACTGAAGAAACGGAAAAAAAGGTTATGCATACAGTCCAATTATTGACCGAATTAGAACTCTAATCAGGTAACACCTGTAGTCTCCTAAAGTAAGAAATAACAAGTTGCCACTTGCAAAAAAAGGTATCAGTAGAACCCCTCAGTGTATATTTTATTTTCTCCAACTTAAGAAAGAACATCAGATCCTTAAACCACTGAGAGATGGAGGGACATCTTATTGCCTTCCAGTGTAGAAGTATACAACTTCTGGCCAACAAAGATGAGAAGGCTAAAACATCTTTGTGTACAGAACTCAGTGATACTGACTCATTGGTAATACCAAATATAGCGATCAGAGGGCATGGCGTCAATTGCACTTCAAATATGGAGGACATAATGCCAAAAAAACCTGTCCAGAATGCGTGTAATTTTGGGCACAGAAAAAACATATGACTTAGATGACAGGGGGAAGCATGACATCTGTCACATCTGTCCTCTACCCCAGGATAGATTTTTGCCTGTTTAGATTTGGAAAAATGAATTCTATACAAAACCTTAAACTGAATGAGACTGAGGCGGGCACAGGAAGTGGTAGACCGTATCCTATCTAAGGCTTTCTCCCAATGTTCGTCACCTAACTGCAGCCCTAACTCCTCCTCCCAAGCGGTCCTGGTTTTATCTATATTACAGCTATTGAGAGATAAAATGAAAATGTATATCTGGGAAATCAAGCTACGCGGGTGTGGAGTGAACATGACTAAACTCTCCCAAGGTTGCTTGGGGGGTACAGAGGGAAAATTGGGAAGGCATTTAGATACAAAGCTGCGGACTTGGAGATATCGAAAAAAATGAACTGAAGGCAGCCCATACTCCAAGGACAGGCTGGCAAAACTTCTAAAGATGCCATCTTCATACAAATCATAAAGTTGCTTGATGCCTTTTTCGTGCCATAGTGAAAAAGCTGAATCTAAAAAAGACGGGGGGAACAAATGATTTTTATTCAGGGGGCCCAGTGCTGATAGAGCCCTAAATTTAAAATGACGCCTAAACTGAAACCAAATCTTAAGTGTGTTCAGTACGACTGGATTGTCAGTGTATTGAGATGGTTTGATCGGAAGGGAAAGCAGAGCTGATACAGAGGATGATCTACAAGACAGTAGCTCCAGATTGCACCAAGTGGATTCCGTTGAATTGGTCCAGGAGTTTAGTTTTTGGATATGTGCATCCCAGTAGTATATTTGAAAATTGGGCAAAGCAAGCCCACCACTGAGCCTACATCTCTGCAATAGAGTCTTACGGATTCTGGGAGGTTTTCCACCCCAAACAAAAGAATTAATGATTCTATCTAAAGAATCAAAAAAGTACTTAGGTAAAAATAATGGAAGCGATTGAAAAAAATAAAGAAACTTGGGCAGAACAATCATTTTAACTGCATTGATTTTTCCCATTAAAGACAGAGGTAGACTGCTCCACCTCTGAAAATCCGACTTCATGTCTGCCAAAAGCGGAGCAAGATTGGCATGAAAAAGTTTGGGTAAGGAACGGGTCACCGTAATACCAAGGTATTTAAAGCCTGAACAGTTGAATTTGAACGCCAGATTCAGGTGCTGAAGTTGTAGAGCGGTATTGTTTACCGGATAACACTCACTCTTAAGAAAATTCAGTTTGTATCCTGAAAAAGAGCCAAAATCATTTAAGATAGATAAAATAACAGGAACAGAGCTTGCAGGATCCGTCACATATAGCAACAAATCATCAGCATATAAGGATACCTTATATTCCGCCCCCTTGCGACCTTTAAAGGCTAATGAGGATTTAAGTTTAATGGATAATGGCTCAATGGCAAGAGCGAATAGCAGTGGTGTCAGTGGGCACCCCTGCCGGGTTCCATGCCCGAGACTGAAATAATCAGAGCTAATATTATTTGTACGAACACTGGCTTGCGGGGATTTATAAAGGAGGCGGATCCAGGAGACAAATGTATCACCAAACCCAAATTTCTTCAATACCGCAAACAGGTATTCCCACTCGACTCTATCAAACGCTTTCTCAGCATCCAATGAAACGACAACCTCAGGAAACGGAGATGACTGCTTAGAGTAAATTATATTGAAAAGTGTACGAGTGTTAAAAAATGAATGCCACCCTTTTATGAATCCAGTTTGCTCCATAGATATGATACGTGGTAGTACATTTTCTAACCGGGATGCAATTACTTTTGCCAACACTCACATTGGCATTCAGCAGTGACAGCGGTCTGTACGACCCGCACAGGCTGGGATTCCTTGCCCTTCTTCAAGAGAAGGGCTATTGAGGCTTGATTAAAAGAGAGTGGTAGCACGCCCAGATCCAGAGATTCAATGAACACACCAAGAAGCAGCGGTGCCAATTTATCGCTAAACTTTTTTAAAAATCCAACTGGAAAACCATCTGGGCCTGGAGCTTTATTAGCCTGCATTGCCTTTATTGAAGCTCTGACTTCTTCAACAGATAGTGGGGAGTCCAAGTCCCTTGTGGAGACCGTATCAATAACAGGAAACTCAACACTTTGAAGGAAATCACCCAGTCTCTTATTATCAGTAAGGCATTCAGATTTATAAAGAGCAGAGTAATATGACTCAAATACTGCATTAATCTCTATGGGATCGGTAACGATAACATTTGAGACATTATTAATCTGCGGTATTAGGCGTGATGCAGCCCGCCATCTTAGCTGATGTGCTAACAATCTGCTTGGTTTATCACCGTATTCATAATACGATCCACGAGTTTGTAATAGCATGCGTTCAGTTTCTTTAGTGGAGAGGAGATCGAATTCTGCTTGTAACTCAACACGTTGCTTGTATAGCTCTGGAGAAGGGTTGGACGCGTAGCTCTGATCGAGTTGGCTGATAGCTGATGAAATTTCCCTGAGTTTAGCTCTGTGCTTCCGATTCATGAAAGCAGAGTACGAAATGATTTGCCCCCTGAGATAGGCTTTCAGAGTCTCCCATAATAACGAGCACGGAGTAGAGTCAAAACGATTAAACAACAAGAATTCATCAATAGCTTCAGAAATAGACGCACAGAAATCCTTGTCTGCTAGGAGATGCAAATTAAACCGCCAAGGAGACTGTGTAGGTCTATGGGTTAAGAATTGGATATCCAACGCTAGAGGAGCATGATCACAGATCACAAAGCCCAAATAATCCGCAGATACAACGGAGTGATTAAGATGGCTATCAATAAAAAATAATCAATTCTGGAATATGAATGATGCATAGGGGAGAAAAATGAGAATTTCTTGATCCCGTGGTTGCGATATCTCCAAGGGTCTACTAAACCGTTTTGTGACATGAAATCGGAAAACGATTTAGACATTGCAGATTGGGATACAGCACGAGAACTAGAACGATCCAAAACAGGGTTCAAAACACAATTCAAATCACCACCAAAAATGATCAAATGGGTATGGGTAAAGGAAGACTACTCAGTAACCTATTGGCAAAATCAGGGTCATCAAAATTTGGAGCGTAAATATTAAACAGCAAAACCTTGGTCTGTATCAACGTACCAGCCACAATGACATATCTGCCATTCCTATCTGCAATTATATGGGCACTGTATACTTCTATTTACTAGGATGGCCAGCCCTCGTGCCTTAGAATTAAAATTGGAGTGGAAAGTTTGACCCACCCAAGGACGATGAAGCCTATGATGATCCTTGACCCGGAGGTGTGTTTCCTGTAAAAATACTATGTCGGCGTGTAAGCGTTTCAGGTGGGTAAAAACCCTAGACCGTTTAATAGGATTACCCATGCCCCTAATATTCCAACTAAGGAACCGGACAGGTGCACCACTGCCAGCTAAACGTGGGCCAGTATTAGTGTCAGCCATTCATCCAAAAACAACTACAGAAAAAAATGAAAACAGGACCTGTGAAGCCAGGGGGATCCCCATCCCCCCACCCCTGTGCGCGCGCATCCGACACTTAAACACAAACATACACCCAACACACAAGTAGAGTCCCCATTCTAACATTAACCCCAGGGGACAGCAACACGAACTATCAAAATAGAAACCTATCGCCGCCCACACAAATAAATGTGCTAACGACACGGAGAACAAGCCTATCATAAGCAAAGAGAAGGCTCCAGCAGATTTAACTCAACAGAAATTACGAGCAACTATATCTGGTTAACGGCTTCCCCCCCTCCCCCCACGTACATATATAAACAAAGTTTCTAGAGGAAAATAAATTCCCAAAATAAATTGACCAATCATTTATTAATCAAACACTAAGTTTTCAGGATCACTTACACTTTGAGTCCCATAAAAATAACACTTAAAAACACCAAAAGAGAAAGAAAGAAAAAACGAACACAACGCCACACAAAGTGCATAAAGTGAAAGACCAGCATCACCACACGAAGTAAACATCGCCTCCAACAGCGACATAAATAAATAAATAAATAAAAATGTTCACACTTTAAACAGTTTGGATAGTTTTTATATACTTTCTGGCTTCGTCAGGTGAAAGAAAATCTTTGCCAACACCATTGTGTGTAATACATAGCCGCGCTGGATAAAACAACCCGTATCGCACACCTTCAATACCACGGAGCTGCCGCCGCACTTCGTTGAAGGCAGCCCGGGCTTTTGCGATTTTTACCGTATGGTCGGGAAAGATAGAGATGTTCAGGCCCTTAAACTGAATTCGCTGTAATTCTCTGGCGCGCCGTAAGACATCAAGACACTCGCTATGATAGTGAAATTTGGCCACAATGGCTCGCGGTCGTTCACCAGGCTTTGGTACGGGCTGTAGAGTGCGATGTGACCTGTCCAAAACCGGCTCCTTTTCCAGACTTAGTGCCTCCCTCAACAGCGCGGCAACACTCGCGACAGTGGAGCTATTGGGACCCTCCGGAACACCGATTATCCGGACATTATCGTGCCGTGACCTAGCTTCCAGATCTTCGCATTTGGTCTCCAGTTTTTTGAATTCAACAGTAAGACGTTGCATGTCACGTTGCATTACAGCGATATCATCGGTGCAAACAGAAAGTGAGCGCTCCATCTCAACTACGGTGCCCTTTAATTCCCGCACCGCAGCCTCATTCGCAGCTTTATCGCTAGACAGTTGCGCCTTCACCGCCTGCAGCTCCGACTTTATTGTTAATAATTCGTCTCCCAATGTACGTTCCAATGTACGTAGTTCGGCCTTAAAAACCTCAGTGATTTCGGACCTCAAAAAGGACAGCAGCTCTGACTTTAATGAGTCAATATCAGCCTTAGAAGCTGCCTGTGACACGATGGACCCTTCACACGTAGGTGGATCATGTGAAGGCGAGGTCGTAACTGTTGCAACCCTAGGTCTTAGTAGTTTTACCAGACGTCATAATTACCTCTAGATTCAAAAGTGAAAAGCTTGAAATAATAACAATTCTAACAATAATCCACCGGAGCCTCCTAACCCCACGTCCTACTCCATGGCAAGCTAGACAGCGCCCCCATTTCTGCCTTTTATTACAAATACCAAAAAGCTTAAATGTTTCTCAACAAATTTCACCATTTCGAACACTCTTCGGATATGGAGAGACATTAAACTGTATCTTAAGATTCCAGCTGAACCCACACTGTTCTCACCTATTGCTTTTAATCCTGACTTCCCTATATCTCTGCAAAAAAAAAATCTCTACAATTATCTTGTCTCTTTTCAGGCGAGGCATTAAAATCCTTCCAAGAAATATCGCACCGATATAGAATACCACAGTCCCATTTCTTCAAATACCTTCAGCTACGTCATTTCATAAAACCTTTTTCTGATAATGGTAAGCTGAGACGTGATCTTACTGACATAGAACAAGTTATAATAAAAAACAATCTCTCTAAGGGGTTAATATCTAAAATATATAATGCCTTGGTCGATTTGTGTACTTCCTCCTTAGAGAGCTTGAAAAAAGTGTGGGAAAAAGACTTAGGCCACGGAATTACTGATATGGACTGGTCCGCCATATGTAACAATTTGTTCCCTAAATGCACTTCTTTGAGGGATTCACGAAGAGTTTACCTTACACCTTCACGTCTAAGAAAGATTTACAAAGACTCCTCTGATCTCTGTTTTAATTGCAAGAAACACAAAGGAACATTCCTTCACTGCTTCTGGTATTGTGACAAAATCTTTTCTTTTTGGACTAAAGTACATAATTTTTTACAAAGGCTCCTTAAGTTGAAATTTTGTTTCTCTTTGGAATTGTATCTGCTGTACAGTGGAATTGAGACTGTGTTTGACTTCCACACCAAGCAACTGTTATTAAATTTGGTTTACCTGGCAAAGAAACTTATATTGTTATTGTGGTCTTCTCAGGTACCTTCTGTTAAAATGTGGTTGTCTCAAATGTCCTTATTAATTCCACTCAATTATGACATGCACCAAAAGTCTAATGATTTTTGGGAGATATGGACACCTCTCTGTTGCCACATTAACAACCTCTCTTGATCTTCTGTGTTACAGTGTACATTTTGTTATTTGCCTGAATGTGCTATCTTTTTCACCTGATCGTACATTTTCAATTGTTTTTTATTGTATACTTGATACTGTATCGGTATGTTTATGTACATCAGAGTAACTGACCTGATAAAAAAAATAAATAAATAAAATCACCAGGTTGTCAAGCTTGTCAGATGTGTGCTTATATAAGGTTGCACCTTTGTACATGCATGCAGGGATTCACTCAAAACACATGCTGATACCTAAGGTTGCCTGAAAATGATCATACCACACACAAATCATCAGATTTTCGAGTCTAAATCATATTTTTATCAACATATTGGCCTTTAATATGAACTATTATATTTTATATTATTTGGCATAAAATAATGTAAATAAAGCTTTTTTCCGAGATTTCTGACATAAATACATAGCATGTTTCATGGAAACAAGGTGAAACAGCTCTTTTCAAGCTTGTCAGATGTGCTTATATAAGGTTGCACGAAAAACCACGAAAGGAAGGCGCTAGAGCCCTGAGACTGCGGGAAACGCGTTTTCAGCTCCCGAGAAGCACTTTTGTACATGCATGCAAGGATTCACTCAAAACACATGCTGATACCTCAGATTGCATGAAAATGATCATACCACACACAAATCATCAGATTTTTGAGTCTAAATCATATTTTTATCAACATATTGGCCTTTAATATGAACTATTATTTGGCATAATATAATGTAAAAAAGCTTTTTTCCGAGATTTCTGACATAAATACACTGTGTCCTATCATGTTTCATGGAAACAAAGTGAAACAGCCCTTTTCAATCTTGTCAGATGTGTTGCACGAAACGCGTTTTCAGCTCCCGAGAAGCACTTTTGTACATGCATGCAGGGATTCACTCAAAACACATGCTGATACCTCAGATTGCATGAAAATGATCATACCACACACAAATCATCAGATTTTCGAGTATAAATCATATTTTTATCAATATATTGGCCTTTAATATGAACTGTTATATTTTATATTATTTGGCATAAAAGCCAAAGCTTTTACAGCTCGGAAGCTTTTTTCCGAGCTGTCTGACATAAATACACTGTGTCCTATCATGTGTCATGGAAACAAAGTGAAACAGACCTTTTCAAGCTTGTCAGATGTGCTTATATAAGTTTGCACGAAAAACCACAAAAGGAAGGCGCTAGAGCGCTGAGACTGCGGGAAACGCGTTTTCAGCTCCCGAGAAGCACTTTTGTACATGCATGCAGGGATTCATTCAAAACACATGCTGATACCTCAGATTGCATGAAAATGATCATACCACACACAAATCATCAGATTTTCGAGTCTAAATCATATTTTTATCAACATATTAGTCTTTAATATGAACTTTTATATTTTATATTATTTGGCATAAAATAATGTAAAAAAGCTTTTTTCCGAGCTTTCTGACATAAATACAATGTGTCCTATCATGTGTCATGGAAACAAGGTGATACAGCCCTTGTCAGATGTTTGCTTATATAAGGTTGCACGAAAAACAACGAAAGGAAGGCGCTAGAGCGCTGAGACTGCGGGAAACGCGTTTTCAGCTCCCGAGAAGCACTTTTGTACATGAATGCAGGGATTCACTCAAAACACATGCTGATACCTCAGATTGCATGAAAATGATCATACCACACACAAATCATCAGATTTTGGAGTCTAAATCATATTTTTATCAACATATTGGCCTTGAATAGGAACTATTATATTTCATATTATTTGGCATAAAATAATGTAAAAAAGCTTTTTTCCGAGATTTCTGACATAAATACACTGTGTCCTATCATGTGTCATGTGAAACAGCCCTTTTCAAGCTTGTCAGATGTTTGCTTATATAAGGTTGCACGAAAAACCACGAAAGGAAGGCGCTAGAGCGCTGAGACTGCGGTAAACGCGTTTTCAGCTCCCGAGAAGCACTTGTGTACATGCATGCAGGGATTCACTCAAAACACATGCTGATACATCAGATTGCATGAAAGTGATCATACCACACACAAATCATCAGATTTTCGAGTTTAAATAATATTTCTATCAACATATTGGCCTCTAATATGGACTATTATATTTTATATTATTTGGCATTAAATAATGTAAAAAACCTTTTTTCCGAGATTTCTGACATAAATACACTGTGTGCTATCGTGTGTCATGGAAACAAGGTGATACAGCCCTTTTCAAGCTTGTCAGATGTTTGCTTATATAAGGTTGCACGAAAAACAACGAAAGGAAGGCGCTAGAGCGCTGAGACTGCGGTAAACGCGTTTTCAGCTCCCGAGAAGCACTTTTGTACATGCATGCAGGGATTCATTCAAAACACATGCTGATACCTAAGGTTGCATGAAAATGATCCTACCACGCACAAATCATCAGATTTTCGAGTCTAAATCATATTTTTATCAACATATTGGCCTTTAATATGAACTATTATATTTTATATTATTAGGCATAAAATAATGTAAAAAAAAAGCTTTTTTCCAAGATTTCTGGCATAAACACACTGTGTGCTATCATGTTTCATGGAAACAAGTTGTAACAGCCCTTTTCAAGCTTGTCAGATGTGTGCTTAAATAATTTTGCACGAAAAACCACGAAAGGAAGGCGCTAGAGCACTAAGACTGCGGGAAACGCGTTTTCAGCTCCCGAGAAGCACTTTTGTACATGCATGCAGGGATTTATTCAAAACACATGCTGATACATCAGATTGCATGAAAATGATCATACCACACACAAATCATCAGATTTTCGAGTCTAAATCATATTTTTATCAACATATTGGCCTTGAATAGGAACTATTATATTTCATATTATTTGGCATAAAATAATGTAAAAAAGCTTTTTTCCGAGATTTCTGACATAAATACACTGTGTGCTATCATGTGTCATGGAAACAAGGTGATACAGCCCTTTTCAAGCTTGTCAGATGTTTGCTTATATAAGGTTGCACGAAAAACAACGAAAGGAAGGCGCTAGAGCGCTGAGACTGCGGTAAACGCGTTTTCAGCTCCCGAGAAGCACTTTTGTACATGCATGCAGGGATTCATTCAAAACACATGCTGATACCTAAGGTTGCATGAAAATGATCCTACCACGCACAAATCATCAGATTTTCGAGTCTAAATCATATTTTTATCAACATATTAGTCTTTAATATGAACTATTATATTTTATATTATTTGGCATAAATAATGTAAAAAACCTTTTTTCCGAGATTTCTGACATAAATACACTGTGTGCTATCGTGTGTCATGGAAACAAGGTGATACAGCCCTTTTCAAGCTTGTCAGATGTTTGCTTATATAAGGTTGCACGAAAAACAACGAAAGGAAGGCGCTAGAGCACTGAGACTGCGGGAAACGCGTTTTCTGCTCCCGAGAAGCACTTTTGTACATGCATGCAGGGATTCATTCAAAACACATGCTGATACCTAAGGTTGCATGAAAATGATCCTACCACGCACAAATCATCAGATTTTCGAGTCTACATCATATTTTTATCAACATATTGGCCTTTAATATGAACTATTATATTTTATATTATTTGGCATTAAATAATGTAAAAAAGCTTTTTTCCGAGATTTCAGACATAAATACACTGTGTGCTATCTGTTTCATGGAAACAAGGTGAAACAGCCCTTTTCAAGCTTGTCAGATGTTTGCTTATATAAGGTTGCACGAAAAACCACGAAAGGAAGGCGCTAGAGCGCTGAGACTGCGGTAAACGCGTTTTCAGCTCCCGAGAAGCACTTTTGTACATGCATGCAGGCATTCACTCAAAACACATGCTGATACATCAGATTGCATGAAAATGATCATACCACACACACTCATCAGATTTTCGAGTTTAAATCATATTTCTATCAACATATTGGCCTCTAATATGGACTATTATATTTTATATTATTTGGCATTAAATAATGTAAAAAACCTTTTTTCCGAGATTTCTGACATAAATACACTGTGTGCTATCATGTGTCATGGAAACAAGGTGATACAGCCCTTTTCAAGCTTGTCAGATGTTTGCTTATATAAGGTTGCACGAAAAACAACGAAAGGAAGGCGCTAGAGCGCTGAGACTGCAAGAAACGCGTTTTCAGCTCCCGAGAAGCACTTTTGTACATGCATGCAGGGATTCACTCAAAACACATGCTGATACCTCAGATTGCATGAAAATGATCATACCACACACAAATCATCAGATTTTCGGGTCTAAATCATATTTTTATCAACATATTGGCCTTGAATAGGAACTATTATATTTCATATTATTTGGCATAAAATAATGTAAAAAAGCTTTTTTCCGAGATTTCTGACATAAATACACTGTGTCCTATCATGTGTCATGTGAAACAGCCCTTTTCAAGCTTGTCAGATGTTTGCTTATATAAGGTTGCACGAAAAACCACGAAAGGAAGGCGCTAGAGCGCTGAGACTGCGGGAAACGCGTTTTCAGCTCCCGAGAAGCACTTTTGTACATGCATGCAGGGATTCACTCAAAACACATGCTGATACATCAGATTGCATGAAAATGATCATACCACACACAAATCATCAGATTTTCGAGTCTAAATCATATTTTTATCAACATATTGGCCTCTAATATGGACTATTATATTTTATATTATTTGGCATTAAATAATGTAAAAAACCTTTTTTCCGAGATTTCTGACATAAATACACTGTGTCCTATCATGTGTCATGTGAAACAGCCCTTTTCAAGCTTGTCAGATGTGTGCTTATATAAGGTTGCACGAAAAAACACGGAAGGAAGGCGCTAGAGCGCTGAGACTGCGGTAAACGCGTTTTCAGCTCCCGAGAAGCACTTGTGTACATGCATGCAGGGATTCACTCAAAACACATGCTGATACATCAGATTGCATGAAAATGATCATACCACACACAAATCATCAGATTTTCGAGTTTAAATCATATTTCTATCAACATATTGGCCTCTAATATGGACTATTATATTTTATATTATTTGGCATTAAATAATGTAAAAAACCTTTTTTCCGAGATTTCTGACATAAATACACTGTGTGCTATCATGTGTCATGGAAACAAGGTGATACAGCCCTTTTCAAGCTTGTCAGATGTTTGCTTATATAAGGTTGCACGAAAAACAACGAAAGGAAGGCGGTAGAGCGCTGAGACTGCAAGAAACGCGTTTTCAGCTCCCGAGAAGCACTTTTGTACATGCATGCAGGGATTCACTCAAAACACATGCTGATACCTCAGATTGCATGAAAATGATCATACCACACACAAATCATCAGATTTTCGGGTCTAAATCATATTTTTATCAACATATTGGCCTTGAATAGGAACTATTATATTTCATATTATTTGGCATAAAATAATGTAAAAAAGCTTTTTTCCGAGATTTCTGACATAAATACACTGTGTCCTATCATGTGTCATGTGAAACAGCCCTTTTCAAGCTTGTCAGATGTTTGCTTATATAAGGTTGCACGAAAAACCACGAAAGGAAGGCGCTAGAGCGCTGAGACTGCGGTAAACGCGTTTTCAGCTCCCGAGAAGCACTTTTGTACATGCATGCAGGGATTCACTCAAAACACATGCTGTGATACATCAGATTGCATGAAAATGATCATACCACACACAAATCATCAGATTTTCGAGTTTAAATAATATTTCTATCAACATATTGGCCTCTAATATGGACTATTATATTTTATATTATTTGGCATTAAATAATTAAAAAACCTTTTTTCCGAGATTTCTGACATAAATACACTATGTGTCATGGAAACAAGGTGACACAGCCCTTTTCAAGCTTGTCAGATGTGTGCTTATATAAGGTTGCACGAAAAACCACGAAAGGAAGGCGCTAGAGCACTGAGACTGCGGTAAACGCGTTTTCAGCTCCCGAGAAGCACTTTTGTACATGCATGCAGGCATTCACTCAAAACACATGCTGATACATCAGATTGCATGAAAATGATCATACCACACACAAATCATCAGATTTTCGAGTTTAAATCATATTTCTATCAACATATTGGCCTCTAATATGGACTATTATATTTTATATTATTTGGCATTAAATAATGTAAAAAACCTTTTTTCCGAGATTTCTGACATAAATACACTGTGTGCTATCATGTGTCATGGAAACAAGGTGATACAGCCCTTTTCAAGCTTGTCAGATGTTTGCTTATATAAGGTTGCACGAAAAACAACGAAAGGAAGGCGCTAGAGCGCTGAGACTGCGGGAAACGCGTTTTCAGCTCCCGAGAAGCACTTTTGTACATGCATGCAGGGATTCACTCAAAACACATGCTGATACCTCAGATTGCATGAAAATGATCATACCACACACAAATCATCAGATTTTCGAGTCTAAATCATATTTTTATCAACATATTGGCCTTTAATATGAACTATTATATTTTATATTATTTGGCATTAAATAATGTAAAAAAGCTTTTTTCCGAGATTTCTGACATAAATACACTGTGTCCTATCATGTGTCATGTGAAACAGCCCTTTTCAAGCTTGTCAGATGTGTGCTTATATAAGGTTGCACGAAAAACCACGAAAGGAAGGCGCTAGAGCGCTGAGACTGCGGGAAACGCGTTTTCAGCTCCCGAGAAGCACTTTTGTACATGCATGCAGGGATTCACTCAAAACACATGCTGATACCTAAGATTGCATGAAAATGATCATAACACACACAAATCATCAGATTTTCGAGTTTACATCATAAATTTATCAACATATTGGCCTTTAATATGGACTATTATATTTTATATTATTTAGCATAAAAAAAAAAAACATTTCTGGCATGAACACACTGTGTGCTTTCATCGAAACAAGGTGAAAAAGCCCTTTTCAAGCTTGTCAGATGTGTGCGTATATAAGGTTGCATGAAAGAAAGGCGCTGGACCACTGAGACTGCGGGAAACGCGTTTTCAGCTCCCGAGAAGCACTTTCATACATGCATGCAGGGATTCACTCAAAACACATGCTGATACCTAAGATTGCATGAAAATGATCATAACACACACAAATCATCAGATTTTCGCGTTTAAATCATATTTTTATCAACATATTGGCCTTTAAATATGAACTATTATATTTTATATTATTGGGCATAAAATAATGTAAAAAAGCTTTTTTCCGAGATTTCAGACATAAATACACTGTGTGCTATCTTGTTTCATGGAAACAAGGTGAAACAGCCCTTTTCAAGCTTGTCAGATGTGTGCTTATATAAGGTTGCACGAAAAACCACGAAAGGAAGGCGCTAGAGCGCTGAGACTGCGGGAAACGCGTTTTCAGCTCCCGAGAAGCACTTTTGTACATGCATGCAGGGATTCACTCAAAACACATGCTGATACCTAAGGTTGCATGAAAATGATCATACCACGCACAAATCATCAGATTTTCGAGTCTAAATCATATTTTTATCAACATATTGGCCTTTAATATGAACTATTATATTTTATATTATTTGGCATAAAATAATGTAAAAAAGCTTTTTTCCGAGATTTCTGGCATAAACACACTGTGTGCTATCTTGTTTCATGGAAACAAGGTGAAACAGCCCTTTTCAAGCTTGTCAGATGTGTGCTTATATAAGGTTGCACGAAAAACCACGAAAGGAAGGCGCTAGAGCGCTGAGACTGCGGTAAACGCGTTTTCAGCTCCCGAGAAGCACTTTTGTACATGCATGCAGGGATTCACTCAAAACACATGCTGATACATCAGATTGCATGAAAATGATCATACCACACACAAATCATCAGATTTTCGAGTTTAAATCATATTTCTATCAACATATTAGTCTTTAATATGAACTATTATATTTTATATTATTTGGCATAAAATAATGTAAAAAAGCTTTTTTCCGAGATTTCAGACATAAATACACTGTGTGCTATCTTGTTTCATGGAAACAAGGTGATACAGCCCTTTTCAAGCTTGTCAGATGTGTGCTTATATAAGGTTGCACGAAAAACCACGAAAGGAAGGCGCTAGAGCGCTGAGACTGCGGGAAACGCGTTTTCAGCTCCCGAGAAGCACTTTTGTACATGCATGCAGGGATTCATTCAAAACACATGCTGATACCTAAGGTTGCATGAAAATGATCCTACCACGCACAAATCATCAGATTTTCGAGTCTAAATCATATTTCTATCAACATATTGGCCTCTAATATGGACTATTATATTTTATATTATTTGGCATAAAATAATGTAAAAAAGCTTTTTTCCGAGATTTCTGGCATAAACACACTGTGTGCTATCTTGTTTCATGGAAACAAGGTGAAACAGCCCTTTTCAAGCTTGTCAGATGTTTGCTTATATAAGGTTGCACGAAAAACCACGAAAGGAAGGCGCTAGAGCGCTGAGACTGCGGGAAACGCGTTTTCAGCTCCCGAGAAGCACTTTTGTACATGCATGCAGGGATTCACTCAAAACACATGCTGATACCTCAGATTGCATGAAAATGATCATACCACACACAAATCATCAGATTTTCGAGTCTAAATCATATTTTTATCAACATATTGGCCTTGAATATGAACTATTGTATTTCATATTATTTGGCATAAAATAATGTAAAAAAGCTTTTTTCCGAGATTTCTGACATAAACACACTGTGTCCTATCATGTTTCATCGAAATTAGGTGAAACAGCCCTTTTCAAGCTTGTCAGATGTGTGCTTATATAAGGTTGCACGAAAAACCACGAAAGGAAGGCGCTAGAGCGCTGAGACTGCGGGAAACGCGTTTTCAGCTCCTGAGAAGCACTTTTGTACATGCATGCAGGGATTCACTCAAAACACATGCTGATACCTAAGATTGCATGAAAATGATCATACCACACACAAATCATCAGATTTTCGAGTTTAAATCATATTTTTATCAACATATTGGCCTTTAAATATGAACTATTATTTTTATATTATTTACCATAAAATCATATAAAAAAGCTTTTTCCCGAGATTTCTGACATAAACACACTGTGTCCTATCATGTTTCATCGAAACAAGGTGAAACAGCCCTTTTCAAGCTTGTCAGATGTGTGCTTATATAAGGTTGCACGAAAAACCACGAAAGGAAGGCGCTAGAGCACTGAGACTGCGGGAAACGCGTTTTCAGCTCCCGAGAAGCACTTTTGTACATGCATGCAGGGATTTATTCAAAACACATGCTGATACATCAGATTGCATGAAAATGATCATACCACACACAAATCATCAGATTTTCGAGTTTAAATCATATTTCTATCAACATATTGGCCTCTAATATGGACTATTATATTTTATATTATTTGGCATTAAATAATGTAAAAAACCTTTTTTCCGAGATTTCTGGCATAAACACACGATGTGCTATCGTGTGTCATGGAAACAAGGTGAAACAGCCCTTTTCAAGCTTGTCAGATGTGTGCTTATATATGGTTGCACGAAAAACAACGAAAGGAAGGCGCTAGAGCGCTGAGACTGCGGTAAACGCGTTTTCAGCTCCCGAGAAGCACTTTTTTACATGCATGCAGGGATTCATTCAAAACACATGCTGATACCTAAGGTTGCATGAAAATGATCCTACCACGCACAAATCATCAGATTTTCGAGTCTAAATCATATTTTTATCAACATATTAGTCTTTAATATGAACTATTATATTTTATATTATTTGGCATAAAATAATGTAAAAAAGCTTTTTTCCGAGATTTCTGACATAAACACACTGTGTCCTATCATGTTTCATCGAAATGAGGTGAAACAGCCCTTTTCAAGCTTGTCAGATGTGTGCTTTTATAAGGTTGAACGAAAAACCACGAAAGGAAGGCGCTAGAGCGCTGAGACTGCGGGAAACGCGTTTTCAGCTCCTGAGAAGCACTTTTGTACATGCATGCAGGGATTCACTCAAAACACATGCTGATACCTAAGATTGCATGAAAATGATCATACCACGCACAAATCATCAGATTTTCGAGTTTAAATCATATTTTTATCAACATATTGGCCTTTAATATGAACTATTATATTTTATATTATTAGGCATAAAATAATGTAAAAAAAAGCTTTTTTCCAAGATTTCTGGCATAAACACACTGTGTGCTATCTTGTTTCATGGAAACAAGGTGAAACAGCCCTTTTCAAGCTTGTCAGATGTGTGCTTATATAAGGTTGCACGAAAAACCACGAAAGGAAGGCGCTAGAGCGCTGAGACTGCGGGAAACGCGTTTTCAGCTCCCGAGAAGCACTTTTGTACATGCATGCAGGGATTCACTCAAAACACATGCTGTGATACATCAGATTGCATGAAAATGATCATACCACACACAAATCATCAGATTTTCGAGTTTAAATCATATTTCTATCAACATATTGGCCTCTAATATGGACTATTATATTTTATATTATTTGGCATAAATAATGTAAAAAACCTTTTTTCCGAGATTTCTGACATAAATACACTGTGTGCTATCGTGTGTCATAGAAACAAGGTGATACAGCCCTTTTCAAGCTTGTCAGATGTTTGCTTATATAAGGTTGCACGAAAAACAACGAAAGGAAGGCGCTAGAGCGCTGAGACTGCGGGAAACGCGTTTGCAGCTCCTGAGAAGCACTTTTGTACATGCATGCAGGGATTCACTCAAAACACATGCTGATACCTAAGATTGCATGAAAATGCTCATACCACACACAAATCATCAGATTTTCGAGTTTAAATCATATTTTTATCAACATATTGGCCTTTAATATGAACTATTATATTTTATATTATTTAGCATAAAATAATGTAAAAAAGCTTTTTTCCGAGATTTCTGACATAAACACACTGTGTCCTATCATGTTTCATGGAAACAAGGTGAAACAGCCCTTTTCAAGCTTGTCAGATGTGTGCTTATATAAGGTTGCACGAAAAACCACGAAAGGAAGGCGCTAGAGCGCTGAGACTGCGGGAAACGCGTTTTCAGCTCCTGAGAAGCACTTTTGTACATGCATGCAGGGATTCACTCAAAACACATGCTGATACCTAAGATTGCATGAAAATGATCATACCACACACAAATCATCAGATTTTCGAGTTTAAATCATATTTTTATCAACATATTGGCCTTTAATATGAACTATTATATTTTATATTATTTACCATAAAATAATATAAAAAAGCTTTTTTCCGAGATTTCTGACATAAACACACTGTGTCCTATCATGTTTCATCGAAATGAGGTGAAACAGCCCTTTTCAAGCTTGTCAGATGTGTGTTTTTATAAGGTTTCACGAAAAACCATGAAAGGAAGGCGCTAGAGCGCTGAGACTGCGGGAAACGCGTTTTCAGCTCCTGAGAAGCACTTTTGTACATGCATGCAGGGATTCACTCAAAACACATGCTGATACCTAAGATTGCATGAAAATGATCATACCACACACAAATCATCAGATTTTCGAGTTTAAATCATATTTTTATCAACATATTGGCCTTTAATATGAACTATTATATTTTATATTATTTACCATAAAATAATATAAAAAAGCTTTTTTCCGAGATTTCTGACATAAACACACTGTGTCCTATCATGTTTCATCGAAATGAGGTGAAACAGCCCTTTTCAAGCTTGTCAGATGTGTGTTTTTATAAGGTTTCACGAAAAACCATGAAAGGAAGGCGCTAGAGCGCTGAGACTGCGGGAAACGCGTTTTCAGCTCCTGAGAAGCACTTTTGTACATGCATGCAGGGATTCACTCAAAACACATGCTGATACCTAAGATTGCATGAAAATGATCATACCACACACAAATCATCAGATTTTCGAGTTTAAATCATATTTTTATCAACATATTGGCCTTTAATATGAACTATTATATTTTATATTATTTACCATAAAATAATATAAAAAAGCTTTTTTCCGAGATTTCTGACATAAACACACTGTGTCCTATCATGTTTCATCGAAATGAGGTGAAACAGCCCTTTTCAAGCTTGTCAGATGTGTGTTTTTATAAGGTTTCACGAAAAACCATGAAAGGAAGGCGCTAGAGCGCTGAGACTGCGGGAAACGCGTTTTCAGCTCCTGAGAAGCACTTTTGTACATGCATGCAGGGATTCACTCAAAACACATGCTGATACCTAAGATTGCATGAAAATGATCATACCACACACAAATCATCAGATTTTCGAGTTTAAATCATATTTTTATCAACATATTGGCCTTTAATATGAACTATTATATTTTATATTATTTACCATAAAATAATATAAAAAAGCTTTTTTCCGAGATTTCTGACATAAACACACTGTGTCCTATCATGTTTCATCGAAATGAGGTGAAACAGCCCTTTTCAAGCTTGTCAGATGTGTGTTTTTATAAGGTTTCACGAAAAACCATGAAAGGAAGGCGCTAGAGCGCTGAGACTGCGGGAAACGCGTTTTCAGCTCCTGAGAAGCACTTTTGTACATGCATGCAGGGATTCACTCAAAACACATGCTGATACCTAAGATTGCATGAAAATGATCATACCACACACAAATCATCAGATTTTCGAGTTTAAATCATATTTTTATCAACATATTGGCCTTTAATATGAACTATTATATTTTATATTATTTACCATAAAATAATATAAAAAAGCTTTTTTCCGAGATTTCTGACATAAACACACTGTGTCCTATCATGTTTCATCGAAATGAGGTGAAACAGCCCTTTTCAAGCTTGTCAGATGTGTGTTTTTATAAGGTTTCACGAAAAACCATGAAAGGAAGGCGCTAGAGCGCTGAGACTGCGGGAAACGCGTTTTCAGCTCCTGAGAAGCACTTTTGTACATGCATGCAGGGATTCACTCAAAACACATGCTGATACCTAAGATTGCATGAAAATGATCATACCACACACAAATCATCAGATTTTCGAGTTTAAATCATATTTTTATCAACATATTGGCCTTTAATATGAACTATTATATTTTATATTATTTACCATAAAATAATATAAAAAAGCTTTTTTCCGAGATTTCTGACATAAACACACTGTGTCCTATCATGTTTCATCGAAATGAGGTGAAACAGCCCTTTTCAAGCTTGTCAGATGTGTGTTTTTATAAGGTTTCACGAAAAACCATGAAAGGAAGGCGCTAGAGCGCTGAGACTGCGGGAAACGCGTTTTCAGCTCCTGAGAAGCACTTTTGTACATGCATGCAGGGATTCACTCAAAACACATGCTGATACCTAAGATTGCATGAAAATGATCATACCACACACAAATCATCAGATTTTCGAGTTTAAATCATATTTTTATCAACATATTGGCCTTTAATATGAACTATTATATTTTATATTATTTACCATAAAATAATATAAAAAAGCTTTTTTCCGAGATTTCTGACATAAACACACTGTGTCCTATCATGTTTCATCGAAATGAGGTGAAACAGCCCTTTTCAAGCTTGTCAGATGTGTGTTTTTATAAGGTTTCACGAAAAACCATGAAAGGAAGGCGCTAGAGCGCTGAGACTGCGGGAAACGCGTTTTCAGCTCCTGAGAAGCACTTTTGTACATGCATGCAGGGATTCACTCAAAACACATGCTGATACCTAAGATTGCATGAAAATGATCATACCACACACAAATCATCAGATTTTCGAGTTTAAATCATATTTTTATCAACATATTGGCCTTTAATATGAACTATTATATTTTATATTATTTACCATAAAATAATATAAAAAAGCTTTTTTCCGAGATTTCTGACATAAACACACTGTGTCCTATCATGTTTCATCGAAATGAGGTGAAACAGCCCTTTTCAAGCTTGTCAGATGTGTGTTTTTATAAGGTTTCACGAAAAACCATGAAAGGAAGGCGCTAGAGCGCTGAGACTGCGGGAAACGCGTTTTCAGCTCCTGAGAAGCACTTTTGTACATGCATGCAGGGATTCACTCAAAACACATGCTGATACCTAAGATTGCATGAAAATGATCATACCACACACAAATCATCAGATTTTCGAGTTTAAATCATATTTTTATCAACATATTGGCCTTTAATATGAACTATTATATTTTATATTATTTACCATAAAATAATATAAAAAAGCTTTTTTCCGAGATTTCTGACATAAACACACTGTGTCCTATCATGTTTCATCGAAATGAGGTGAAACAGCCCTTTTCAAGCTTGTCAGATGTGTGTTTTTATAAGGTTTCACGAAAAACCATGAAAGGAAGGCGCTAGAGCGCTGAGACTGCGGGAAACGCGTTTTCAGCTCCTGAGAAGCACTTTTGTACATGCATGCAGGGATTCACTCAAAACACATGCTGATACCTAAGATTGCATGAAAATGATCATACCACACACAAATCATCAGATTTTCGAGTTTAAATCATATTTTTATCAACATATTGGCCTTTAATATGAACTATTATATTTTATATTATTTACCATAAAATAATATAAAAAAGCTTTTTTCCGAGATTTCTGACATAAACACACTGTGTCCTATCATGTTTCATCGAAATGAGGTGAAACAGCCCTTTTCAAGCTTGTCAGATGTGTGTTTTTATAAGGTTTCACGAAAAACCATGAAAGGAAGGCGCTAGAGCGCTGAGACTGCGGGAAACGCGTTTTCAGCTCCTGAGAAGCACTTTTGTACATGCATGCAGGGATTCACTCAAAACACATGCTGATACCTAAGATTGCATGAAAATGATCATACCACACACAAATCATCAGATTTTCGAGTTTAAATCATATTTTTATCAACATATTGGCCTTTAATATGAACTATTATATTTTATATTATTTACCATAAAATAATATAAAAAAGCTTTTTTCCGAGATTTCTGACATAAACACACTGTGTCCTATCATGTTTCATCGAAATGAGGTGAAACAGCCCTTTTCAAGCTTGTCAGATGTGTGTTTTTATAAGGTTTCACGAAAAACCATGAAAGGAAGGCGCTAGAGCGCTGAGACTGCGGGAAACGCGTTTTCAGCTCCTGAGAAGCACTTTTGTACATGCATGCAGGGATTCACTCAAAACACATGCTGATACCTAAGATTGCATGAAAATGATCATACCACACACAAATCATCAGATTTTCGAGTTTAAATCATATTTTTATCAACATATTGGCCTTTAATATGAACTATTATATTTTATATTATTTACCATAAAATAATATAAAAAAGCTTTTTTCCGAGATTTCTGACATAAACACACTGTGTCCTATCATGTTTCATCGAAATGAGGTGAAACAGCCCTTTTCAAGCTTGTCAGATGTGTGTTTTTATAAGGTTTCACGAAAAACCATGAAAGGAAGGCGCTAGAGCGCTGAGACTGCGGGAAACGCGTTTTCAGCTCCTGAGAAGCACTTTTGTACATGCATGCAGGGATTCACTCAAAACACATGCTGATACCTAAGATTGCATGAAAATGATCATACCACACACAAATCATCAGATTTTCGAGTTTAAATCATATTTTTATCAACATATTGGCCTTTAATATGAACTATTATATTTTATATTATTTACCATAAAATAATATAAAAAAGCTTTTTTCCGAGATTTCTGACATAAACACACTGTGTCCTATCATGTTTCATCGAAATGAGGTGAAACAGCCCTTTTCAAGCTTGTCAGATGTGTGTTTTTATAAGGTTTCACGAAAAACCATGAAAGGAAGGCGCTAGAGCGCTGAGACTGCGGGAAACGCGTTTTCAGCTCCTGAGAAGCACTTTTGTACATGCATGCAGGGATTCACTCAAAACACATGCTGATACCTAAGATTGCATGAAAATGATCATACCACACACAAATCATCAGATTTTCGAGTTTAAATCATATTTTTATCAACATATTGGCCTTTAATATGAACTATTATATTTTATATTATTTACCATAAAATAATATAAAAAAGCTTTTTTCCGAGATTTCTGACATAAACACACTGTGTCCTATCATGTTTCATCGAAATGAGGTGAAACAGCCCTTTTCAAGCTTGTCAGATGTGTGTTTTTATAAGGTTTCACGAAAAACCATGAAAGGAAGGCGCTAGAGCGCTGAGACTGCGGGAAACGCGTTTTCAGCTCCTGAGAAGCACTTTTGTACATGCATGCAGGGATTCACTCAAAACACATGCTGATACCTAAGATTGCATGAAAATGATCATACCACACACAAATCATCAGATTTTCGAGTTTAAATCATATTTTTATCAACATATTGGCCTTTAATATGAACTATTATATTTTATATTATTTACCATAAAATAATATAAAAAAGCTTTTTTCCGAGATTTCTGACATAAACACACTGTGTCCTATCATGTTTCATCGAAATGAGGTGAAACAGCCCTTTTCAAGCTTGTCAGATGTGTGTTTTTATAAGGTTTCACGAAAAACCATGAAAGGAAGGCGCTAGAGCGCTGAGACTGCGGGAAACGCGTTTTCAGCTCCTGAGAAGCACTTTTGTACATGCATGCAGGGATTCACTCAAAACACATGCTGATACCTAAGATTGCATGAAAATGATCATACCACACACAAATCATCAGATTTTCGAGTTTAAATCATATTTTTATCAACATATTGGCCTTTAATATGAACTATTATATTTTATATTATTTACCATAAAATAATATAAAAAAGCTTTTTTCCGAGATTTCTGACATAAACACACTGTGTCCTATCATGTTTCATCGAAATGAGGTGAAACAGCCCTTTTCAAGCTTGTCAGATGTGTGTTTTTATAAGGTTTCACGAAAAACCATGAAAGGAAGGCGCTAGAGCGCTGAGACTGCGGGAAACGCGTTTTCAGCTCCTGAGAAGCACTTTTGTACATGCATGCAGGGATTCACTCAAAACACATGCTGATACCTAAGATTGCATGAAAATGATCATACCACACACAAATCATCAGATTTTCGAGTTTAAATCATATTTTTATCAACATATTGGCCTTTAATATGAACTATTATATTTTATATTATTTACCATAAAATAATATAAAAAAGCTTTTTTCCGAGATTTCTGACATAAACACACTGTGTCCTATCATGTTTCATCGAAATGAGGTGAAACAGCCCTTTTCAAGCTTGTCAGATGTGTGTTTTTATAAGGTTTCACGAAAAACCATGAAAGGAAGGCGCTAGAGCGCTGAGACTGCGGGAAACGCGTTTTCAGCTCCTGAGAAGCACTTTTGTACATGCATGCAGGGATTCACTCAAAACACATGCTGATACCTAAGATTGCATGAAAATGATCATACCACACACAAATCATCAGATTTTCGAGTTTAAATCATATTTTTATCAACATATTGGCCTTTAATATGAACTATTATATTTTATATTATTTACCATAAAATAATATAAAAAAGCTTTTTTCCGAGATTTCTGACATAAACACACTGTGTCCTATCATGTTTCATCGAAATGAGGTGAAACAGCCCTTTTCAAGCTTGTCAGATGTGTGTTTTTATAAGGTTTCACGAAAAACCATGAAAGGAAGGCGCTAGAGCGCTGAGACTGCGGGAAACGCGTTTTCAGCTCCTGAGAAGCACTTTTGTACATGCATGCAGGGATTCACTCAAAACACATGCTGATACCTAAGATTGCATGAAAATGATCATACCACACACAAATCATCAGATTTTCGAGTTTAAATCATATTTTTATCAACATATTGGCCTTTAATATGAACTATTATATTTTATATTATTTACCATAAAATAATATAAAAAAGCTTTTTTCCGAGATTTCTGACATAAACACACTGTGTCCTATCATGTTTCATCGAAATGAGGTGAAACAGCCCTTTTCAAGCTTGTCAGATGTGTGTTTTTATAAGGTTTCACGAAAAACCATGAAAGGAAGGCGCTAGAGCGCTGAGACTGCGGGAAACGCGTTTTCAGCTCCTGAGAAGCACTTTTGTACATGCATGCAGGGATTCACTCAAAACACATGCTGATACCTAAGATTGCATGAAAATGATCATACCACACACAAATCATCAGATTTTCGAGTTTAAATCATATTTTTATCAACATATTGGCCTTTAATATGAACTATTATATTTTATATTATTTACCATAAAATAATATAAAAAAGCTTTTTTCCGAGATTTCTGACATAAACACACTGTGTCCTATCATGTTTCATCGAAATGAGGTGAAACAGCCCTTTTCAAGCTTGTCAGATGTGTGTTTTTATAAGGTTTCACGAAAAACCATGAAAGGAAGGCGCTAGAGCGCTGAGACTGCGGGAAACGCGTTTTCAGCTCCTGAGAAGCACTTTTGTACATGCATGCAGGGATTCACTCAAAACACATGCTGATACCTAAGATTGCATGAAAATGATCATACCACACACAAATCATCAGATTTTCGAGTTTAAATCATATTTTTATCAACATATTGGCCTTTAATATGAACTATTATATTTTATATTATTTACCATAAAATAATATAAAAAAGCTTTTTTCCGAGATTTCTGACATAAACACACTGTGTCCTATCATGTTTCATCGAAATGAGGTGAAACAGCCCTTTTCAAGCTTGTCAGATGTGTGTTTTTATAAGGTTTCACGAAAAACCATGAAAGGAAGGCGCTAGAGCGCTGAGACTGCGGGAAACGCGTTTTCAGCTCCTGAGAAGCACTTTTGTACATGCATGCAGGGATTCACTCAAAACACATGCTGATACCTAAGATTGCATGAAAATGATCATACCACACACAAATCATCAGATTTTCGAGTTTAAATCATATTTTTATCAACATATTGGCCTTTAATATGAACTATTATATTTTATATTATTTACCATAAAATAATATAAAAAAGCTTTTTTCCGAGATTTCTGACATAAACACACTGTGTCCTATCATGTTTCATCGAAATGAGGTGAAACAGCCCTTTTCAAGCTTGTCAGATGTGTGTTTTTATAAGGTTTCACGAAAAACCATGAAAGGAAGGCGCTAGAGCGCTGAGACTGCGGGAAACGCGTTTTCAGCTCCTGAGAAGCACTTTTGTACATGCATGCAGGGATTCACTCAAAACACATGCTGATACCTAAGATTGCATGAAAATGATCATACCACACACAAATCATCAGATTTTCGAGTTTAAATCATATTTTTATCAACATATTGGCCTTTAATATGAACTATTATATTTTATATTATTTACCATAAAATAATATAAAAAAGCTTTTTTCCGAGATTTCTGACATAAACACACTGTGTCCTATCATGTTTCATCGAAATGAGGTGAAACAGCCCTTTTCAAGCTTGTCAGATGTGTGTTTTTATAAGGTTTCACGAAAAACCATGAAAGGAAGGCGCTAGAGCGCTGAGACTGCGGGAAACGCGTTTTCAGCTCCTGAGAAGCACTTTTGTACATGCATGCAGGGATTCACTCAAAACACATGCTGATACCTAAGATTGCATGAAAATGATCATACCACACACAAATCATCAGATTTTCGAGTTTAAATCATATTTTTATCAACATATTGGCCTTTAATATGAACTATTATATTTTATATTATTTACCATAAAATAATATAAAAAAGCTTTTTTCCGAGATTTCTGACATAAACACACTGTGTCCTATCATGTTTCATCGAAATGAGGTGAAACAGCCCTTTTCAAGCTTGTCAGATGTGTGTTTTTATAAGGTTTCACGAAAAACCATGAAAGGAAGGCGCTAGAGCGCTGAGACTGCGGGAAACGCGTTTTCAGCTCCTGAGAAGCACTTTTGTACATGCATGCAGGGATTCACTCAAAACACATGCTGATACCTAAGATTGCATGAAAATGATCATACCACACACAAATCATCAGATTTTCGAGTTTAAATCATATTTTTATCAACATATTGGCCTTTAATATGAACTATTATATTTTATATTATTTACCATAAAATAATATAAAAAAGCTTTTTTCCGAGATTTCTGACATAAACACACTGTGTCCTATCATGTTTCATCGAAATGAGGTGAAACAGCCCTTTTCAAGCTTGTCAGATGTGTGTTTTTATAAGGTTTCACGAAAAACCATGAAAGGAAGGCGCTAGAGCGCTGAGACTGCGGGAAACGCGTTTTCAGCTCCTGAGAAGCACTTTTGTACATGCATGCAGGGATTCACTCAAAACACATGCTGATACCTAAGATTGCATGAAAATGATCATACCACACACAAATCATCAGATTTTCGAGTTTAAATCATATTTTTATCAACATATTGGCCTTTAATATGAACTATTATATTTTATATTATTTACCATAAAATAATATAAAAAAGCTTTTTTCCGAGATTTCTGACATAAACACACTGTGTCCTATCATGTTTCATCGAAATGAGGTGAAACAGCCCTTTTCAAGCTTGTCAGATGTGTGTTTTTATAAGGTTTCACGAAAAACCATGAAAGGAAGGCGCTAGAGCGCTGAGACTGCGGGAAACGCGTTTTCAGCTCCTGAGAAGCACTTTTGTACATGCATGCAGGGATTCACTCAAAACACATGCTGATACCTAAGATTGCATGAAAATGATCATACCACACACAAATCATCAGATTTTCGAGTTTAAATCATATTTTTATCAACATATTGGCCTTTAATATGAACTATTATATTTTATATTATTTACCATAAAATAATATAAAAAAGCTTTTTTCCGAGATTTCTGACATAAACACACTGTGTCCTATCATGTTTCATCGAAATGAGGTGAAACAGCCCTTTTCAAGCTTGTCAGATGTGTGTTTTTATAAGGTTTCACGAAAAACCATGAAAGGAAGGCGCTAGAGCGCTGAGACTGCGGGAAACGCGTTTTCAGCTCCTGAGAAGCACTTTTGTACATGCATGCAGGGATTCACTCAAAACACATGCTGATACCTAAGATTGCATGAAAATGATCATACCACACACAAATCATCAGATTTTCGAGTTTAAATCATATTTTTATCAACATATTGGCCTTTAATATGAACTATTATATTTTATATTATTTACCATAAAATAATATAAAAAAGCTTTTTTCCGAGATTTCTGACATAAACACACTGTGTCCTATCATGTTTCATCGAAATGAGGTGAAACAGCCCTTTTCAAGCTTGTCAGATGTGTGTTTTTATAAGGTTTCACGAAAAACCATGAAAGGAAGGCGCTAGAGCGCTGAGACTGCGGGAAACGCGTTTTCAGCTCCTGAGAAGCACTTTTGTACATGCATGCAGGGATTCACTCAAAACACATGCTGATACCTAAGATTGCATGAAAATGATCATACCACACACAAATCATCAGATTTTCGAGTTTAAATCATATTTTTATCAACATATTGGCCTTTAATATGAACTATTATATTTTATATTATTTACCATAAAATAATATAAAAAAGCTTTTTTCCGAGATTTCTGACATAAACACACTGTGTCCTATCATGTTTCATCGAAATGAGGTGAAACAGCCCTTTTCAAGCTTGTCAGATGTGTGTTTTTATAAGGTTTCACGAAAAACCATGAAAGGAAGGCGCTAGAGCGCTGAGACTGCGGGAAACGCGTTTTCAGCTCCTGAGAAGCACTTTTGTACATGCATGCAGGGATTCACTCAAAACACATGCTGATACCTAAGATTGCATGAAAATGATCATACCACACACAAATCATCAGATTTTCGAGTTTAAATCATATTTTTATCAACATATTGGCCTTTAATATGAACTATTATATTTTATATTATTTACCATAAAATAATATAAAAAAGCTTTTTTCCGAGATTTCTGACATAAACACACTGTGTCCTATCATGTTTCATCGAAATGAGGTGAAACAGCCCTTTTCAAGCTTGTCAGATGTGTGTTTTTATAAGGTTTCACGAAAAACCATGAAAGGAAGGCGCTAGAGCGCTGAGACTGCGGGAAACGCGTTTTCAGCTCCTGAGAAGCACTTTTGTACATGCATGCAGGGATTCACTCAAAACACATGCTGATACCTAAGATTGCATGAAAATGATCATACCACACACAAATCATCAGATTTTCGAGTTTAAATCATATTTTTATCAACATATTGGCCTTTAATATGAACTATTATATTTTATATTATTTACCATAAAATAATATAAAAAAGCTTTTTTCCGAGATTTCTGACATAAACACACTGTGTCCTATCATGTTTCATCGAAATGAGGTGAAACAGCCCTTTTCAAGCTTGTCAGATGTGTGTTTTTATAAGGTTTCACGAAAAACCATGAAAGGAAGGCGCTAGAGCGCTGAGACTGCGGGAAACGCGTTTTCAGCTCCTGAGAAGCACTTTTGTACATGCATGCAGGGATTCACTCAAAACACATGCTGATACCTAAGATTGCATGAAAATGATCATACCACACACAAATCATCAGATTTTCGAGTTTAAATCATATTTTTATCAACATATTGGCCTTTAATATGAACTATTATATTTTATATTATTTACCATAAAATAATATAAAAAAGCTTTTTTCCGAGATTTCTGACATAAACACACTGTGTCCTATCATGTTTCATCGAAATGAGGTGAAACAGCCCTTTTCAAGCTTGTCAGATGTGTGTTTTTATAAGGTTTCACGAAAAACCATGAAAGGAAGGCGCTAGAGCGCTGAGACTGCGGGAAACGCGTTTTCAGCTCCTGAGAAGCACTTTTGTACATGCATGCAGGGATTCACTCAAAACACATGCTGATACCTAAGATTGCATGAAAATGATCATACCACACACAAATCATCAGATTTTCGAGTTTAAATCATATTTTTATCAACATATTGGCCTTTAATATGAACTATTATATTTTATATTATTTACCATAAAATAATATAAAAAAGCTTTTTTCCGAGATTTCTGACATAAACACACTGTGTCCTATCATGTTTCATCGAAATGAGGTGAAACAGCCCTTTTCAAGCTTGTCAGATGTGTGTTTTTATAAGGTTTCACGAAAAACCATGAAAGGAAGGCGCTAGAGCGCTGAGACTGCGGGAAACGCGTTTTCAGCTCCTGAGAAGCACTTTTGTACATGCATGCAGGGATTCACTCAAAACACATGCTGATACCTAAGATTGCATGAAAATGATCATACCACACACAAATCATCAGATTTTCGAGTTTAAATCATATTTTTATCAACATATTGGCCTTTAATATGAACTATTATATTTTATATTATTTACCATAAAATAATATAAAAAAGCTTTTTTCCGAGATTTCTGACATAAACACACTGTGTCCTATCATGTTTCATCGAAATGAGGTGAAACAGCCCTTTTCAAGCTTGTCAGATGTGTGTTTTTATAAGGTTTCACGAAAAACCATGAAAGGAAGGCGCTAGAGCGCTGAGACTGCGGGAAACGCGTTTTCAGCTCCTGAGAAGCACTTTTGTACATGCATGCAGGGATTCACTCAAAACACATGCTGATACCTAAGATTGCATGAAAATGATCATACCACACACAAATCATCAGATTTTCGAGTTTAAATCATATTTTTATCAACATATTGGCCTTTAATATGAACTATTATATTTTATATTATTTACCATAAAATAATATAAAAAAGCTTTTTTCCGAGATTTCTGACATAAACACACTGTGTCCTATCATGTTTCATCGAAATGAGGTGAAACAGCCCTTTTCAAGCTTGTCAGATGTGTGTTTTTATAAGGTTTCACGAAAAACCATGAAAGGAAGGCGCTAGAGCGCTGAGACTGCGGGAAACGCGTTTTCAGCTCCTGAGAAGCACTTTTGTACATGCATGCAGGGATTCACTCAAAACACATGCTGATACCTAAGATTGCATGAAAATGATCATACCACACACAAATCATCAGATTTTCGAGTTTAAATCATATTTTTATCAACATATTGGCCTTTAATATGAACTATTATATTTTATATTATTTACCATAAAATAATATAAAAAAGCTTTTTTCCGAGATTTCTGACATAAACACACTGTGTCCTATCATGTTTCATCGAAATGAGGTGAAACAGCCCTTTTCAAGCTTGTCAGATGTGTGTTTTTATAAGGTTTCACGAAAAACCATGAAAGGAAGGCGCTAGAGCGCTGAGACTGCGGGAAACGCGTTTTCAGCTCCTGAGAAGCACTTTTGTACATGCATGCAGGGATTCACTCAAAACACATGCTGATACCTAAGATTGCATGAAAATGATCATACCACACACAAATCATCAGATTTTCGAGTTTAAATCATATTTTTATCAACATATTGGCCTTTAATATGAACTATTATATTTTATATTATTTACCATAAAATAATATAAAAAAGCTTTTTTCCGAGATTTCTGACATAAACACACTGTGTCCTATCATGTTTCATCGAAATGAGGTGAAACAGCCCTTTTCAAGCTTGTCAGATGTGTGTTTTTATAAGGTTTCACGAAAAACCATGAAAGGAAGGCGCTAGAGCGCTGAGACTGCGGGAAACGCGTTTTCAGCTCCTGAGAAGCACTTTTGTACATGCATGCAGGGATTCACTCAAAACACATGCTGATACCTAAGATTGCATGAAAATGATCATACCACACACAAATCATCAGATTTTCGAGTTTAAATCATATTTTTATCAACATATTGGCCTTTAATATGAACTATTATATTTTATATTATTTACCATAAAATAATATAAAAAAGCTTTTTTCCGAGATTTCTGACATAAACACACTGTGTCCTATCATGTTTCATCGAAATGAGGTGAAACAGCCCTTTTCAAGCTTGTCAGATGTGTGTTTTTATAAGGTTTCACGAAAAACCATGAAAGGAAGGCGCTAGAGCGCTGAGACTGCGGGAAACGCGTTTTCAGCTCCTGAGAAGCACTTTTGTACATGCATGCAGGGATTCACTCAAAACACATGCTGATACCTAAGATTGCATGAAAATGATCATACCACACACAAATCATCAGATTTTCGAGTTTAAATCATATTTTTATCAACATATTGGCCTTTAATATGAACTATTATATTTTATATTATTTACCATAAAATAATATAAAAAAGCTTTTTTCCGAGATTTCTGACATAAACACACTGTGTCCTATCATGTTTCATCGAAATGAGGTGAAACAGCCCTTTTCAAGCTTGTCAGATGTGTGTTTTTATAAGGTTTCACGAAAAACCATGAAAGGAAGGCGCTAGAGCGCTGAGACTGCGGGAAACGCGTTTTCAGCTCCTGAGAAGCACTTTTGTACATGCATGCAGGGATTCACTCAAAACACATGCTGATACCTAAGATTGCATGAAAATGATCATACCACACACAAATCATCAGATTTTCGAGTTTAAATCATATTTTTATCAACATATTGGCCTTTAATATGAACTATTATATTTTATATTATTTACCATAAAATAATATAAAAAAGCTTTTTTCCGAGATTTCTGACATAAACACACTGTGTCCTATCATGTTTCATCGAAATGAGGTGAAACAGCCCTTTTCAAGCTTGTCAGATGTGTGTTTTTATAAGGTTTCACGAAAAACCATGAAAGGAAGGCGCTAGAGCGCTGAGACTGCGGGAAACGCGTTTTCAGCTCCTGAGAAGCACTTTTGTACATGCATGCAGGGATTCACTCAAAACACATGCTGATACCTAAGATTGCATGAAAATGATCATACCACACACAAATCATCAGATTTTCGAGTTTAAATCATATTTTTATCAACATATTGGCCTTTAATATGAACTATTATATTTTATATTATTTACCATAAAATAATATAAAAAAGCTTTTTTCCGAGATTTCTGACATAAACACACTGTGTCCTATCATGTTTCATCGAAATGAGGTGAAACAGCCCTTTTCAAGCTTGTCAGATGTGTGTTTTTATAAGGTTTCACGAAAAACCATGAAAGGAAGGCGCTAGAGCGCTGAGACTGCGGGAAACGCGTTTTCAGCTCCTGAGAAGCACTTTTGTACATGCATGCAGGGATTCACTCAAAACACATGCTGATACCTAAGATTGCATGAAAATGATCATACCACACACAAATCATCAGATTTTCGAGTTTAAATCATATTTTTATCAACATATTGGCCTTTAATATGAACTATTATATTTTATATTATTTACCATAAAATAATATAAAAAAGCTTTTTTCCGAGATTTCTGACATAAACACACTGTGTCCTATCATGTTTCATCGAAATGAGGTGAAACAGCCCTTTTCAAGCTTGTCAGATGTGTGTTTTTATAAGGTTTCACGAAAAACCATGAAAGGAAGGCGCTAGAGCGCTGAGACTGCGGGAAACGCGTTTTCAGCTCCTGAGAAGCACTTTTGTACATGCATGCAGGGATTCACTCAAAACACATGCTGATACCTAAGATTGCATGAAAATGATCATACCACACACAAATCATCAGATTTTCGAGTTTAAATCATATTTTTATCAACATATTGGCCTTTAATATGAACTATTATATTTTATATTATTTACCATAAAATAATATAAAAAAGCTTTTTTCCGAGATTTCTGACATAAACACACTGTGTCCTATCATGTTTCATCGAAATGAGGTGAAACAGCCCTTTTCAAGCTTGTCAGATGTGTGCTTTTATAAGGTTTCACGAAAAACCATGAAAGGAAGGCGCTAGAGCGCTGAGACTGCGGGAAACGCGTTTTCAGCTCCTGAGAAGCACTTTTGTACATGCATGCAGGGATTCACTCAAAACACATGCTGATACCTAAGATTGCATGAAAATGATCATACCACACACAAATCATCAGATTTTCGAGTTTAAATCATATTTTTATCAACATATTGGCCTTTAATATGAACTATTATATTTTATATTATTTACCATAAAATAATATAAAAAAGCTTTTTTCCGAGATTTCTGACATAAACACACTGTGTCCTATCATGTTTCATCGAAATGAGGTGAAACAGCCCTTTTCAAGCTTGTCAGATGTGTGTTTTTATAAGGTTTCACGAAAAACCATGAAAGGAAGGCGCTAGAGCGCTGAGACTGCGGGAAACGCGTTTTCAGCTCCTGAGAAGCACTTTTGTACATGCATGCAGGGATTCACTCAAAACACATGCTGATACCTAAGATTGCATGAAAATGATCATACCACACACAAATCATCAGATTTTCGAGTTTAAATCATATTTTTATCAACATATTGGCCTTTAATATGAACTATTATATTTTATATTATTTACCATAAAATAATATAAAAAAGCTTTTTTCCGAGATTTCTGACATAAACACACTGTGTCCTATCATGTTTCATCGAAATGAGGTGAAACAGCCCTTTTCAAGCTTGTCAGATGTGTGTTTTTATAAGGTTTCACGAAAAACCATGAAAGGAAGGCGCTAGAGCGCTGAGACTGCGGGAAACGCGTTTTCAGCTCCTGAGAAGCACTTTTGTACATGCATGCAGGGATTCACTCAAAACACATGCTGATACCTAAGATTGCATGAAAATGATCATACCACACACAAATCATCAGATTTTCGAGTTTAAATCATATTTTTATCAACATATTGGCCTTTAATATGAACTATTATATTTTATATTATTTACCATAAAATAATATAAAAAAGCTTTTTTCCGAGATTTCTGACATAAACACACTGTGTCCTATCATGTTTCATCGAAATGAGGTGAAACAGCCCTTTTCAAGCTTGTCAGATGTGTGTTTTTATAAGGTTTCACGAAAAACCATGAAAGGAAGGCGCTAGAGCGCTGAGACTGCGGGAAACGCGTTTTCAGCTCCTGAGAAGCACTTTTGTACATGCATGCAGGGATTCACTCAAAACACATGCTGATACCTAAGATTGCATGAAAATGATCATACCACACACAAATCATCAGATTTTCGAGTTTAAATCATATTTTTATCAACATATTGGCCTTTAATATGAACTATTATATTTTATATTATTTACCATAAAATAATATAAAAAAGCTTTTTTCCGAGATTTCTGACATAAACACACTGTGTCCTATCATGTTTCATCGAAATGAGGTGAAACAGCCCTTTTCAAGCTTGTCAGATGTGTGCTTTTATAAGGTTTCACGAAAAACCATGAAAGGAAGGCGCTAGAGCGCTGAGACTGCGGGAAACGCGTTTTCAGCTCCTGAGAAGCACTTTTGTACATGCATGCAGGGATTCACTCAAAACACATGCTGATACCTAAGATTGCATGAAAATGATCATACCACACACAAATCATCAGATTTTCGAGTTTAAATCATATTTTTATCAACATATTGGCCTTTAATATGAACTATTATATTTTATATTATTTACCATAAAATAATATAAAAAAGCTTTTTTCCGAGATTTCTGACATAAACACACTGTGTCCTATCATGTTTCATCGAAATGAGGTGAAACAGCCCTTTTCAAGCTTGTCAGATGTGTGTTTTTATAAGGTTTCACGAAAAACCATGAAAGGAAGGCGCTAGAGCGCTGAGACTGCGGGAAACGCGTTTTCAGCTCCTGAGAAGCACTTTTGTACATGCATGCAGGGATTCACTCAAAACACATGCTGATACCTAAGATTGCATGAAAATGATCATACCACACACAAATCATCAGATTTTCGAGTTTAAATCATATTTTTATCAACATATTGGCCTTTAATATGAACTATTATATTTTATATTATTTACCATAAAATAATATAAAAAAGCTTTTTTCCGAGATTTCTGACATAAACACACTGTGTCCTATCATGTTTCATCGAAATGAGGTGAAACAGCCCTTTTCAAGCTTGTCAGATGTGTGTTTTTATAAGGTTTCACGAAAAACCATGAAAGGAAGGCGCTAGAGCGCTGAGACTGCGGGAAACGCGTTTTCAGCTCCTGAGAAGCACTTTTGTACATGCATGCAGGGATTCACTCAAAACACATGCTGATACCTAAGATTGCATGAAAATGATCATACCACACACAAATCATCAGATTTTCGAGTTTAAATCATATTTTTATCAACATATTGGCCTTTAATATGAACTATTATATTTTATATTATTTACCATAAAATAATATAAAAAAGCTTTTTTCCGAGATTTCTGACATAAACACACTGTGTCCTATCATGTTTCATCGAAATGAGGTGAAACAGCCCTTTTCAAGCTTGTCAGATGTGTGTTTTTATAAGGTTTCACGAAAAACCATGAAAGGAAGGCGCTAGAGCGCTGAGACTGCGGGAAACGCTTTTTCAGCTCCTGAGAAGCACTTTTGTACATGCATGCAGGGATTCACTCAAAACACATGCTGATACCTAAGATTGCATGAAAATGATCATACCACACACAAATCATCAGATTTTCGAGTTTAAATCATATTTTTATCAACATATTGGCCTTTAATATGAACTATTATATTTTATATTATTTACCATAAAATAATATAAAAAAGCTTTTTTCCGAGATTTCTGACATAAACACACTGTGTCCTATCATGTTTCATCGAAATGAGGTGAAACAGCCCTTTTCAAGCTTGTCAGATGTGTGCTTTTATAAGGTTTCACGAAAAACCATGAAAGGAAGGCGCTAGAGCGCTGAGACTGCGGGAAACGCGTTTTCAGCTCCTGAGAAGCACTTTTGTACATGCATGCAGGGATTCACTCAAAACACATGCTGATACCTAAGATTGCATGAAAATGATCATACCACACACAAATCATCAGATTTTCGAGTTTAAATCATATTTTTATCAACATATTGGCCTTTAATATGAACTATTATATTTTATATTATTTACCATAAAATAATATAAAAAAGCTTTTTTCCGAGATTTCTGACATAAACACACTGTGTCCTATCATGTTTCATCGAAATGAGGTGAAACAGCCCTTTTCAAGCTTGTCAGATGTGTGTTTTTATAAGGTTTCACGAAAAACCATGAAAGGAAGGCGCTAGAGCGCTGAGACTGCGGGAAACGCGTTTTCAGCTCCTGAGAAGCACTTTTGTACATGCATGCAGGGATTCACTCAAAACACATGCTGATACCTAAGATTGCATGAAAATGATCATACCACACACAAATCATCAGATTTTCGAGTTTAAATCATATTTTTATCAACATATTGGCCTTTAATATGAACTATTATATTTTATATTATTTACCATAAAATAATATAAAAAAGCTTTTTTCCGAGATTTCTGACATAAACACACTGTGTCCTATCATGTTTCATCGAAATGAGGTGAAACAGCCCTTTTCAAGCTTGTCAGATGTGTGTTTTTATAAGGTTTCACGAAAAACCATGAAAGGAAGGCGCTAGAGCGCTGAGACTGCGGGAAACCGTTTTCAGCTCCTGAGAAGCACTTTTGTACATGCATGCAGGGATTCACTCAAAACACATGCTGATACCTAAGATTGCATGAAAATGATCATACCACACACAAATCATCAGATTTTCGAGTTTAAATCATATTTTTATCAACATATTGGCCTTTAATATGAACTATTATATTTTATATTATTTACCATAAAATAATATAAAAAAGCTTTTTTCCGAGATTTCTGACATAAACACACTGTGTCCTATCATGTTTCATCGAAATGAGGTGAAACAGCCCTTTTCAAGCTTGTCAGATGTGTGCTTTTATAAGGTTTCACGAAAAACCATGAAAGGAAGGCGCTAGAGCGCTGAGACTGCGGGAAACGCAATTTTCAGCTCCTGAGAAGCACTTTTGTACATGCATGCAGGGATTCACTCAAAACACATGCTGATACCTAAGATTGCATGAAAATGATCATACCACACACAAATCATCAGATTTTCGAGTTTAAATCATATTTTTATCAACATATTGGCCTTTAATATGAACTATTATATTTTATATTATTTACCATAAAATAATATAAAAAAGCTTTTTTCCGAGATTTCTGACATAAACACACTGTGTCCTATCATGTTTCATCGAAATGAGGTGAAACAGCCCTTTTCAAGCTTGTCAGATGTGTGTTTTTATAAGGTTTCACGAAAAACCATGAAAGGAAGGCGCTAGAGCGCTGAGACTGCGGGAAACGCATTTTCAGCTCCTGAGAAGCACTTTTGTACATGCATGCAGGGATTCACTCAAAACACATGCTGATACCTAAGATTGCATGAAAATGATCATACCACACACAAATCATCAGATTTTCGAGTTTAAATCATATTTTTATCAACATATTGGCCTTTAATATGAACTATTATATTTTATATTATTTACCATAAAATAATATAAAAAAGCTTTTTTCCGAGATTTCTGACATAAACACACTGTGTCCTATCATGTTTCATCGAAATTAGGTGAAACAGCCCTTTTCAAGCTTGTCAGATGTGTGCTTTTATAAGGTTTCACGAAAAACCATGAAAGGAAGGCGCTAGAGCGCTGAGACTGCGGAAAAACGGCTTTTCAGCTCCTGAGAAGCACTTTTGTACATGCATGCAGGGATTCACTCAAAACACATGCTGATACCTAAGATTGCATGAAAATGATCATACCACACACAAATCATCAGATTTTCGAGTTTAAATCATATTTTTATCAACATATTGGCCTTTAATATGAACTATTATATTTTATATTATTTACCATAAAATAATATAAAAAAGCTTTTTTCCGAGATTTCTGACATAAACACACTGTGTCCTATCATGTTTCATCGAAATGAGGTGAAACAGCCCTTTTCAAGCTTGTCAGATGTGTGCTTTTATAAGGTTTCACGAAAAACCATGAAAGGAAGGCGCTAGAGCGCTGAGACTGCGGGAAACGAATTTTCAGCTCCTGAGAAGCACTTTTGTACATGCATGCAGGGATTCACTCAAAACACATGCTGATACCTAAGATTGCATGAAAATGATCATACCACACACAAATCATCAGATTTTCGAGTTTAAATCATATTTTTATCAACATATTGGCCTTTAATATGAACTATTATATTTTATATTATTTACCATAAAATAATATAAAAAAGCTTTTTTCCGAGATTTCTGACATAAACACACTGTGTCCTATCATGTTTCATCGAAATGAGGTGAAACAGCCCTTTTCAAGCTTGTCAGATGTGTGCTTTTATAAGGTTTCACGAAAAACCATGAAAGGAAGGCGCTAGAGCGCTGAGACTGCGGGAAACGCATTTTCAGCTCCTGAGAAGCACTTTTGTACATGCATGCAGGGATTCACTCAAAACACATGCTGATACCTAAGATTGCATGAAAATGATCATACCACACACAAATCATCAGATTTTCGAGTTTAAATCATATTTTTATCAACATATTGGCCTTTAATATGAACTATTATATTTTATATTATTTACCATAAAATAATATAAAAAAGCTTTTTTCCGAGATTTCTGACATAAACACACTGTGTCCTATCATGTTTCATCGAAATGAGGTGAAACAGCCCTTTTCAAGCTTGTCAGATGTGTGTTTTTATAAGGTTTCACGAAAAACCATGAAAGGAAGGCGCTAGAGCGCTGAGACTGCGGGAAACGACTTTTCAGCTCCTGAGAAGCACTTTTGTACATGCATGCAGGGATTCACTCAAAACACATGCTGATACCTAAGATTGCATGAAAATGATCATACCACACACAAATCATCAGATTTTCGAGTTTAAATCATATTTTTATCAACATATTGGCCTTTAATATGAACTATTATATTTTATATTATTTACCATAAAATAATATAAAAAAGCTTTTTTCCGAGATTTCTGACATAAACACACTGTGTCCTATCATGTTTCATCGAAATTAGGTGAAACAGCCCTTTTCAAGCTTGTCAGATGTGTGCTTTTATAAGGTTTCACGAAAAACCATGAAAGGAAGGCGCTAGAGCGCTGAGACTGCGGGAAACGCATTTTCAGCTCCTGAGAAGCACTTTTGTACATGCATGCAGGGATTCACTCAAAACACATGCTGATACCTAAGATTGCATGAAAATGATCATACCACACACAAATCATCAGATTTTCGAGTTTAAATCATATTTTTATCAACATATTGGCCTTTAATATGAACTATTATATTTTATATTATTTACCATAAAATAATATAAAAAAGCTTTTTTCCGAGATTTCTGACATAAACACACTGTGTCCTATCATGTTTCATCGAAATGAGGTGAAACAGCCCTTTTCAAGCTTGTCAGATGTGTGCTTTTATAAGGTTTCACGAAAAACCATGAAAGGAAGGCGCTAGAGCGCTGAGACTGCGGGAAACGCTTTTTCAGCTCCTGAGAAGCACTTTTGTACATGCATGCAGGGATTCACTCAAAACACATGCTGATACCTAAGATTGCATGAAAATGATCATACCACACACAAATCATCAGATTTTCGAGTTTAAATCATATTTTTATCAACATATTGGCCTTTAATATGAACTATTATATTTTATATTATTTACCATAAAATAATATAAAAAAGCTTTTTTCCGAGATTTCTGACATAAACACACTGTGTCCTATCATGTTTCATGGAAACAAGGTGAAACAGCCCATTTCAAGCTTGTCAGATGTGTGCTTATGTAAGGTTTCACGAAAAAGCATTAAAGAAAGGCGCTAGAGCGCTGAGACTGCGGCAAACGGCTTTTCAGCTCCTGAGAAGCACTTTTGTACATGCATGCAGGGATTCACTCAAAACACATGCTGATACCTAAGATTGCATGAAAATGATCATACCACACACAAATCATCAGATTTTCGAGTTTAAATCATATTTTTATCAACATATTGGCCTTTAATATGAACTATTATATTTTATATTATTTACCATAAAATAATATAAAAAAGCTTTTTTCCGAGATTTCTGACATAAACACACTGTGTCCTATCATGTTTCATCGAAATTAGGTGAAACAGCCCTTTTCAAGCTTGTCAGATGTGTGCTTTTATAAGGTTTCACGAAAAACCATGAAAGGAAGGCGCTAGAGCGCTGAGACTGCGGGAAACGCTTTTCAGCTCCTGAGAAGCACTTTTGTACATGCATGCAGGGATTCACTCAAAACACATGCTGATACCTAAGATTGCATGAAAATGATCATACCACACACAAATCATCAGATTTTCGAGTTTAAATCATATTTTTATCAACATATTGGCCTTTAATATGAACTATTATATTTTATATTATTTACCATAAAATAATATAAAAAAGCTTTTTTCCGAGATTTCTGACATAAACACACTGTGTCCTATCATGTTTCATCGAAATGAGGTGAAACAGCCCTTTTCAAGCTTGTCAGATGTGTGCTTTTATAAGGTTTCACGAAAAACCATGAAAGGAAGGCGCTAGAGCGCTGAGACTGCGGGAAACTTCTTTTCAGCTCCTGAGAAGCACTTTTGTACATGCATGCAGGGATTCACTCAAAACACATGCTGATACCTAAGATTGCATGAAAATGATCATACCACACACAAATCATCAGATTTTCGAGTTTAAATCATATTTTTATCAACATATTGGCCTTTAATATGAACTATTATATTTTATATTATTTACCATAAAATAATATAAAAAAGCTTTTTTCCGAGATTTCTGACATAAACACACTGTGTCCTATCATGTTTCATCGAAATGAGGTGAAACAGCCCTTTTCAAGCTTGTCAGATGTGTGTTTTTATAAGGTTTCACGAAAAACCATGAAAGGAAGGCGCTAGAGCGCTGAGACTGCGGGAAACGTCTTTTCAGCTCCTGAGAAGCACTTTTGTACTTGCATGCAGGGATTCACTCAAAACACATGCTGATACCTAAGATTGCATGAAAATGATCATACCACACACAAATCATCAGATTTTCGAGTTTAAATCATATTTTTATCAACATATTGGCCTTTAATATGAACTATTATATTTTATATTATTTACCATAAAATAATATAAAAAAGCTTTTTTCCGAGATTTCTGACATAAACACACTGTGTCCTATCATGTTTCATCGAAATGAGGTGAAACAGCCCTTTTCAAGCTTGTCAGATGTGTGCTTTTATAAGGTTTCACGAAAAACCATGAAAGGAAGGCGCTAGAGCGCTGAGACTGCAGGAAAAGCGTTTCGGCTCCTGAGAAGCACTTTTGTACATGCATGCAGGGATTCACTCAAAACACATGCTGATACCTAAGATTGCATGAAAATGATCATACCACACACAAATCATCAGATTTTCGAGTTTAAATCATATTTTTATCAACATATTGGCCTTTAATATGAACTATTATATTTTATATTATTTACCATAAAATAATATAAAAAAGCTTTTTTCCGAGATTTCTGACATAAACACACTGTGTCCTATCATGTTTCATCGAAATGAGGTGAAACAGCCCTTTTCAAGCTTGTCAGATGTGTGTTTTTATAAGGTTTCACGAAAAACCATGAAAGGAAGGCGCTAGAGCGCTGAGACTGCGGGAAACGCTTTTTCAGCTCCTGAGAAGCACTTTTGTACATGCATGCAGGGATTCACTCAAAACACATGCTGATACCTAAGATTGCATGAAAATGATCATACCACACACAAATCATCAGATTTTCGAGTTTAAATCATATTTTTATCAACATATTGGCCTTTAATATGAACTATTATATTTTATATTATTTACCATAAAATAATATAAAAAAGCTTTTTTCCGAGATTTCTGACATAAACACACTGTGTCCTATCATGTTTCATCGAAATGAGGTGAAACAGCCCTTTTCAAGCTTGTCAGATGTGTGTTTTTATAAGGTTTCACGAAAAACCATGAAAGGAAGGCGCTAGAGCGCTGAGACTGCGGGAAACGACTTTTCAGCTCCTGAGAAGCACTTTTGTACATGCATGCAGGGATTCACTCAAAACACATGCTGATACCTAAGATTGCATGAAAATGATCATACCACACACAAATCATCAGATTTTCGAGTTTAAATCATATTTTTATCAACATATTGGCCTTTAATATGAACTATTATATTTTATATTATTTACCATAAAATAATATAAAAAAGCTTTTTTCCGAGATTTCTGACATAAACACACTGTGTCCTATCATGTTTCATCGAAATGAGGTGAAACAGCCCTTTTCAAGCTTGTCAGATGTGTGTTTTTATAAGGTTTCACGAAAAACCATGAAAGGAAGGCGCTAGAGCGCTGAGACTGCGGGAAACGCATTTTCAGCTCCTGAGAAGCACTTTTGTACATGCATGCAGGGATTCACTCAAAACACATGCTGATACCTAAGATTGCATGAAAATGATCATACCACACACAAATCATCAGATTTTCGAGTTTAAATCATATTTTTATCAACATATTGGCCTTTAATATGAACTATTATATTTTATATTATTTACCATAAAATAATATAAAAAAGCTTTTTTCCGAGATTTCTGACATAAACACACTGTGTCCTATCATGTTTCATCGAAATGAGGTGAAACAGCCCTTTTCAAGCTTGTCAGATGTGTGTTTTTATAAGGTTTCACGAAAAACCATGAAAGGAAGGCGCTAGAGCGCTGAGACTGCGGGAAAAGTCTTTTCAGCTCCTGAGAAGCACTTTTGTACTTGCATGCAGGGATTCACTCAAAACACATGCTGATACCTAAGATTGCATGAAAATGATCATACCACACACAAATCATCAGATTTTCGAGTTTAAATCATATTTTTATCAACATATTGGCCTTTAATATGAACTATTATATTTTATATTATTTACCATAAAATAATATAAAAAAGCTTTTTTCCGAGATTTCTGACATAAACACACTGTGTCCTATCATGTTTCATCGAAATGAGGTGAAACAGCCCTTTTCAAGCTTGTCAGATGTGTGCTTTTATAAGGTTTCACGAAAAACCATGAAAGGAAGGCGCTAGAGCGCTGAGACTGCGGGAAACGCATTTTCAGCTCCTGAGAAGCACTTTTGTACATGCATGCAGGGATTCACTCAAAACACATGCTGATACCTAAGATTGCATGAAAATGATCATACCACACACAAATCATCAGATTTTCGAGTTTAAATCATATTTTTATCAACATATTGGCCTTTAATATGAACTATTATATTTTATATTATTTACCATAAAATAATATAAAAAAGCTTTTTTCCGAGATTTCTGACATAAACACACTGTGTCCTATCATGTTTCATCGAAATGAGGTGAAACAGCCCTTTTCAAGCTTGTCAGATGTGTGTTTTTATAAGGTTTCACGAAAAACCATGAAAGGAAGGCGCTAGAGCGCTGAGACTGCGGGAAACGCATTTTCAGCTCCTGAGAAGCACTTTTGTACATGCATGCAGGGATTCACTCAAAACACATGCTGATACCTAAGATTGCATGAAAATGATCATACCACACACAAATCATCAGATTTTCGAGTTTAAATCATATTTTTATCAACATATTGGCCTTTAATATGAACTATTATATTTTATATTATTTACCATAAAATAATATAAAAAAGCTTTTTTCCGAGATTTCTGACATAAACACACTGTGTCCTATCATGTTTCATCGAAATTAGGTGAAACAGCCCTTTTCAAGCTTGTCAGATGTGTGCTTTTATAAGGTTTCACGAAAAACCATGAAAGGAAGGCGCTAGAGCGCTGAGACTGCGGGAAACGCATTTTCAGCTCCTGAGAAGCACTTTTGTACATGCATGCAGGGATTCACTCAAAACACATGCTGATACCTAAGATTGCATGAAAATGATCATACCACACACAAATCATCAGATTTTCGAGTTTAAATCATATTTTTATCAACATATTGGCCTTTAATATGAACTATTATATTTTATATTATTTACCATAAAATAATATAAAAAAGCTTTTTTCCGAGATTTCTGACATAAACACACTGTGTCCTATCATGTTTCATCGAAATGAGGTGAAACAGCCCTTTTCAAGCTTGTCAGATGTGTGCTTTTATAAGGTTTCACGAAAAACCATGAAAGGAAGGCGCTAGAGCGCTGAGACTGCGGGAAACGCGTTTTCAGCTCCTGAGAAGCACTTTTGTACATGCATGCAGGGATTCACTCAAAACACATGCTGATACCTAAGATTGCATGAAAATGATCATACCACACACAAATCATCAGATTTTCGAGTTTAAATCATATTTTTATCAACATATTGGCCTTTAATATGAACTATTATATTTTATATTATTTACCATAAAATAATATAAAAAAGCTTTTTTCCGAGATTTCTGACATAAACACACTGTGTCCTATCATGTTTCATCGAAATGAGGTGAAACAGCCCTTTTCAAGCTTGTCAGATGTGTGTTTTTATAAGGTTTCACGAAAAACCATGAAAGGAAGGCGCTAGAGCGCTGAGACTGCGGGAAACGCGTTTTCAGCTCCTGAGAAGCACTTTTGTACATGCATGCAGGGATTCACTCAAAACACATGCTGATACCTAAGATTGCATGAAAATGATCATACCACACACAAATCATCAGATTTTCGAGTTTAAATCATATTTTTATCAACATATTGGCCTTTAATATGAACTATTATATTTTATATTATTTACCATAAAATAATATAAAAAAGCTTTTTTCCGAGATTTCTGACATAAACACACTGTGTCCTATCATGTTTCATCGAAATGAGGTGAAACAGCCCTTTTCAAGCTTGTCAGATGTGTGCTTTTATAAGGTTTCACGAAAAACCATGAAAGGAAGGCGCTAGAGCGCTGAGACTGCGGGAAACGCGTTTTCAGCTCCTGAGAAGCACTTTTGTACATGCATGCAGGGATTCACTCAAAACACATGCTGATACCTAAGATTGCATGAAAATGATCATACCACACACAAATCATCAGATTTTCGAGTTTAAATCATATTTTTATCAACATATTGGCCTTTAATATGAACTATTATATTTTATATTATTTACCATAAAATAATATAAAAAAGCTTTTTTCCGAGATTTCTGACATAAACACACTGTGTCCTATCATGTTTCATCGAAATGAGGTGAAACAGCCCTTTTCAAGCTTGTCAGATGTGTGTTTTTATAAGGTTTCACGAAAAACCATGAAAGGAAGGCGCTAGAGCGCTGAGACTGCGGGAAACGCGTTTTCAGCTCCTGAGAAGCACTTTTGTACATGCATGCAGGGATTCACTCAAAACACATGCTGATACCTAAGATTGCATGAAAATGATCATACCACACACAAATCATCAGATTTTCGAGTTTAAATCATATTTTTATCAACATATTGGCCTTTAATATGAACTATTATATTTTATATTATTTACCATAAAATAATATAAAAAAGCTTTTTTCCGAGATTTCTGACATAAACACACTGTGTCCTATCATGTTTCATCGAAATGAGGTGAAACAGCCCTTTTCAAGCTTGTCAGATATGTGTTTTATAAGGTTTCACGAAAAACCATGAAAGGAAGGCGCTAGAGCGCTGAGACTGCGGGAAACGCGTTTTCAGCTCCTGAGAAGCACTTTTGTACATGCATGCAGGGATTCACTCAAAACACATGCTGATACCTAAGATTGCATGAAAATGATCATACCACACACAAATCATCAGATTTTCGAGTTTAAATCATATTTTTATCAACATATTGGCCTTTAATATGAACTATTATATTTTATATTATTTACCATAAAATAATATAAAAAAG